>NW_026067938.1:4115175-4119178 GCF_014885135.2 Alexandromys fortis
TATATACCAATGGGGTTAGGGCAAATAGCTTTGGTTCTGTTTATCACATTTTCCTGAGCTGGTTCTGTACGTGGAGGCTGCTTGTTCATTTGGCCACTCAGACCCAAATAATCACACAGAAGCTATATTAATTACCACACTGATTGGCCATTCACTTATACATAATGCTATCTAGCACTTATATTTTAAATTAACCCATTTCTATTATTTTATATTTTACCGCGAGGCTCATGGCTTACTGATAAGATTCCAGCCAGAGTCTATCTCCATCAGAGGCTACATGGCATTTCCGTAACTCCACCAACTTTCTCTCTATATCATATTTCCTCCCTGGCTATATTGTATCTTTCTATAGGTTCAAAGTAGCTTCTTTATTCATTAACCAATACAAGCAACACATATACAGAAGGACGTCCCACACCACACTTCAAGAAAGCCTCATGTTACCGGGTGGTGGTGGTGCACACCTTTTAATCCCAGCACTTGGGAGGCAGACAAAAAAAAACAAAAGAAAGAAAAGAAAGCCTCATGTCAACATGGCAGGCTTGAAATGACAAACGCTGCGACACTCCAAACATTGCAACACGTACTCAAAATCTCATCACAGCACCGTTTTACAGCATTGGCTGTATTTTGTGACAGTTCCTTTCACTGAAGAAAAGATGGCAGATCAGTTTGTCACCTGTCTGTGTCTCTCCCACCGTAAACTTTCTGAGTAATTCACGTTAAGTTCACATTGATTGTCCTTGAGTCTCCTGGATATGCCAGAATCTACACATGTCTGGAACTACATATTGCAAAATGTCCAAAACTAATGTCTCCTTCATTCCTTGGTAACTTGGCTTCTTTTAATAATCAGTTTGCTATTGTATCTGTCAAAATGTCTTTGTTCTAAATATAAGATATTGAGTACCACAAAGCATACCACAGAATTGTAAGCTTCAAATTCTGAAAAACTAGCTTAACCTTTTGTTTCTAAGGTTTTGTTGAAGTGAAAAAAAAAACATATCATCTTTATTATTATCATTTTATTTTAACGTATCAATGAGATTAAACAGTTTTTGGCTATTGGTTGTTGAATAACACGCTATGTCCATTTACCCTCTAGTAATTTTTATGTTGAGATTTCCTTACATTTGTTTCAAAGACATTCATAGGAAAGACCAATGCTTTCCTATTCAAGCAAGTCCTTGAGCACTGCTCAGGACCAGGATTATTTTACTAGAAGAAAAAAGGACTATTTTTATCATTACACAAAAGCAAAAGAGTTAGTTTTGTCAGTCTGTTTGAATACTCTGCTGCACAGTACATAAACTATAAAAGACATTTTCCTATGATGTTAGAAGTCAGTTCATGACAAAGGAGCTCACAGACTCAATGTCTGGTTGCAGGCCAGCCTTCTAACTCATACAGGGTATTATTTTTGTTGTGGTCCACACATGATGAAGGTTACAGGTAATTTTCAGGGAACTCATTTCTGGGCACTGAACTCAAAACCGGTAGTTCTACTCTCATGATCTGATTATTTTCCAGAATCTATATTTTAGGTAATGATATATCTGTATATGAGTTTTGATACAGCATGAATATTCCATTCAAACAGGTCTTTAAATTTGAAAAGTTTAGGAACTGTTTTAAAAGTTAAGTCTATCTGAGAGGTTGTGGCACACACCCTTTTACCCAGCATTCAGAAGGCAGAGGCAGGCAGATCTCTGTGAGTTTGAGGCAAACCTGATCTACAAGAGCTAGTTCCAGGACAAGTTCCAAAGTTACAGAGAAACCCTGCCTTAAAAACAAAACGAAGCAAAAAAATGTTAAGTCTATACCTTTTTATGTCAAGAATAAAGAACATATGCGTGAGTTTATAACACGAGTCTTTAGAGTATATGAAGAAGGAGGTGGTGATTTAAAGATAGACAGTTTTATGAATGATTTTCTCTGGCACATTAAAAATGAGGCTAATTTATTGAGTTAGAGGTATTTATTGTGTACAGTTAATAAGTAAGGAGCTTTAAATACACAGCAAGTAATCACTAAAGCCAGGAGACAATGGAGACTGCAACCACTGTTAACATGATGTCAACAAAGACAGCAGGAGCACTCTTAGAAGACTGTGATCTGTAAGCACCCAGTGAGGAGAATAACATTGGTCCTTTGATGGGAAAGAGGCGATACTAATTCTTTCAAGATATTTTCCCTGTGTTGGGTGCGTATGGTTTATTATAATGGGAAGAAGAAAATATCAAAGGGACATAGAAGAAGAAATTACAAGTAACTTTTGTATTAGATGAACAACTACCCAAGAAGTATTTTATTTCAATTATTTTTCCTTTAAGATTGTTACTAGCTAAGTGTGCTAAAGAGTTTCATTTTCCCTTGCGTTCCCTCCTATTTTGTTTAGTAGTAGTAGTAGTACTGTTACTTTATCAAGTGAACAAACAAATGGGTTTTATTGTGGAACTAGCATATATTCTTTGTTTGTTCTTCCTCCTTTCTTAATTTCATGCCCTTCTTCCCCTCCCACCGAGCAACTCTCCTGTGGACCAGGTCCTTTGCTTCCAATAGCTTCCAATAGCTTCTATTTGGCATTCATGACCCTTTGTGTATAGGATGTGTTCATAAGGGGAGATGAGGGAGGAATAGAAATATGCACGTGTGTGTGTGTGTGTGTGTGTGTGTGTGTGTGTGTGTGTGGAGGAGGAGTACATAAGAAGGAGATGACAGACGATTGGATATATGTGGATGGGTGTGCATAGGGTGTGTACATTAAGGGGGAGAGCACAGTTTCAAAGTAGATCAAGATTAATAATTTGGTAAAGCAAATTCAGTATTATAAGAATTTCAGTGATGAGGTATTGAAGAGATGAATGAGCAGTTGAGAGCACTCACTGCTTTTTCAGAGACACTGGGTTGTGTTCCCGAGGCCAATATCAGGCTGCATACTGTTGACCACAGCTCCTGCTATAGGTGATCCAATGTGCTCTGCATGCATGCACACACACACACACACACACACACACACACACACACACACAAATATAAAAAGGAAAGAAAATCTTGATGGAACTGTAAGTTTTTTCTAGTACAAAGGAATGCTCCCTGGTGGTGTGTTAATCTCCAATACAATTTGAATCTTTGCACTCTTGGAAAACATGTAGACATTTGGCATCATTTTAATAGTGACATGGATGAGTTAGCACCAGTGCAGATAATTTATAAGCTCAGTGAAGATAAATAATACACAAGTTCACAACTTGAACTAATTAAAACAAGCTGGTGTAAATGCTTGCTCCAACAAGAAATGATGGATTATATATTGGGTGTTTCACCAACTGAGCCATGTAGTATTCACAAATGAATTGTGGGGACTTCTTAATATTTTCCATTAGAGAAAAGTTGGATTATGTCTCTAAATTCCTTTAAATCTCAAATGTTAAACAATTTAATTCACTAGGAAAAGTCACAATTTTTATCTTTATGTCTAAAATAAGACCACTTTAAACAAATTACAAGAAACAACAATTTCTTTTAAACATAAATCTAATCATTGATGAAATTATAAGGTACGCCGAGATCACTCTCTTAATTGGTAACTCAACGAGACTTCATTTTAAACCTTACCCTCTCAGAGGAGTGGGGTGGATGAAAAGCAGGAGAAGCTGAGATGGGAGAAGGGAAGAGAGGGGGAATTGCGGTTGATATATACAATGGAAAAAAATTAAAGAAAAGAAACAATACAAAATATTTTCAACATTGAATCCATTACAAACAGAACACCTATTCTTATTCAATGAGAGCAAAGTTAAATCGAATAAGAAGGTAAAGGGATAATATGCTTCCAGCTTTCAAATATTCCTCAGTGCCCAACATTTTTTTAATATAATTTTTTTATTGAAAAGAAAAATTCCGCCTCCTCCCCGCCTCCCATTTCCCTCCCTGTCTCCCTTTTCCCTCCCCCTCCTCCCACTCTTCTTCCCCTCCCCCCACTCCTCTCCCCCTCCCT
>NW_026067938.1:4120720-4174175 GCF_014885135.2 Alexandromys fortis
GAATATGCAAATTAATAAGATCAGAAATGAAAAGGGGGACATAACCACAGACACAGAGGAAATTCAAAGAATCATTAGAACTTACTACAAAGGCCTGTATGACACAAAACTGGAAAATGTAAAAGAAATGGACACGTTTTTAGATAAATACCATATACCAAAGTGCCCAACATTTTTATATCAGCTCTGAACCCAGGGGATACCTAACAATAAGTTAGAAATTGAGGCACTATAGTCATATTAGTAGGAGTTTAATTGATAATAGCATTGCACATAAAACATTTTGAGAATAAAAATTTATTGCAATATTTGAATTTAGGGAAAACATAGATCATTGGATTCAATAAAATAAAATAGAATCTGTTAATAAACAATGGAACAATACTTAACTTTCTACTTAGAGTAGACAGACAAATTTTGTTAAAGTCTTTCTTCTTTGGCCCTATATTCTCCTATTGCCATAGAGTTGTATATATACAGGAAGATGATTAAAACTTAATGGTAAAACCATGCTGCTCCTCATCATAGTAGTACAGGGAAAGAGTTTATTTATATTTCACTCTCATGTATTGAAATGGACCAACTACTAATTCTTACCATCTTCCTGCCCTTCAGAGGGAGGGAAGTAACAGTGTCCTCTGTGTACTTCACTCCTGAGTAATTAGCATCACCCTTGAAGAGGATAATTCTGCCTGCATAAACTAATTTTTGTAACATTTAGAAATTTCTCCCATTCCCATCATTCCAGCTCTTGTCAAGGTTGTTCTTTGGATCTCATATTGTTAGTTACTTTATGTGTTACCTAAGCCATTAGTGTTTGCAAAGAGTTTCACCATTCTATCTGAGCCATTGATGACAGACTTCCTGGCTATCTTCATCTTCTACCTTTCATTCCTCTCCATCCCCTTATTTTCTTTTCTGTTTTTTTTTATTATTATTATTTCGGTTTTTCTTTTTTCTCAGACTCTAACTGGGAATGTGCAATTGAGCCAGTACCCTTATCTTTCTCCTGTTTATATTGCCTTTCTAGAAGCATGTATCTATATGGTTCTGAATGAAATTTTCCTTGGACAGATTATTCCAAAATTTATATCTTCAAAATAGACTCATCCTTTTAACTCTACTTGTTACTCCACGGCAATGCCCAATTTGTATGCTATGCCTGAAAGCAATAGCAAATACTTCTAGTTCGGGGTGTTTTGTTGTTGCTTTGTTTTGTTTTAGCGAAGCCTGCTACTCCAGCATTTCTTATTTCTCAAGCCCTACAACCTTTCATTAGTCCTCAAATTAAGACCTGGTATTCCTTTAAAAAAATTCTCTGATTTGATTGGCCACAATTCCTCTTAATTACTATCCAAGATATCTCTTCTCACTCCATTTCAGTGTTAACTACTATGAACTATGTTTCTTTACGCTTGCCTCAGCAACTTAAATGATCCAATTGCTTCCATTTCTTACATTTCATACCCTGCATTTCAGGTAGCACAGCCTGGCTAAGTAACCAGAAGCCCATCGGTATAAAAGAGAAGTATCAAAATAATGTATTAATGACCCTGTGACATGGTTTAGTGGGTAAAGGTGCTTCGCTTCCCAAACTGGCTAGCTGAGTTTAGTTCCTAGAGCTCATGTAAAGGTGGAAACAGAAAGGTGATTGTACCAGGTTGCCTGGTGACCTTACACATGTACCAGACACACCCATACATACACACACACACGCACACACACACTCACATACAATAATAAACCACTTTCTAAAATATTCTAAATTTCTCTACATATGCATGTTGATTTTTTTCTAAATGCTTTTAAATCAAGAATATTCTCTTCTTTCTGTTTTGTTCCATCTACTTTTATTTCTATATAAGAAATTGTATTACCAATAGGAAAAACATTTTAAAATTTCTTGTTAATAATTTTTTTGCTTGGAGTTCTTTATCCAGCCTTGTTATTGTGTATAGACCCTCAGTATAATGTTGAAAAGAAAGGTTGACACAGGTTTCTGACTTAAATGACTATACCCATAATGACTGAACAATCAACAACATTTTTCAGACTTTCACTTAAAAGTTGATGTTGTAATGACAAAGTTCCACTAAATTTCTAGTTCAGTTCATGAATTTAATTAAAACAAAACTATGACTGCATATTTATTTTAAGTAGACATTTTGCTCAATGAGATTATTCATCCCAATCTAGCATCTATAGAATATATAGATGTGTGTGTGTGTGTGTGTGTGTGTGTGTGTGTGTGTGTGTGTGCGTGCATGTACTGTTATATAAGAATAGTCTCAATTCTGGAATCTAACATCAGCTGGAAGACACCAGAGGCTGTACCTGAAGGGGGCTTTTTGTCATGAACTTGGTTAGTGTTGGAAGACCCATGCTAATTGTGGACTGCACCTTCTCTAGAAAGTAGATTCTCTACTGTGTCAGTAGAAAAAGGGAGGAGAGCAGTGCCATGCATACATCACTCTCTGCTTCCTGATTGTGGCTGCAACACAACAAGCTACTTCATGTTCCTGCTGCCTTAGTTTCCTAAAATTATGTCCTGTACCCTTGTACTGTGAGACAAAATCTGTCATTTTCACAGGTTACTTTTGGTAGAGAATTTAGTGACTGCAAGAGCAAATGAACAAAGGTATGTGTTACTAACACATAACAAATATTTGATTGATACAAACTGTTTATACAAAATTAAAACTAAATGCTTTATGCCAGTAAAAAACTTTTTATGAAATTAAGTCATTGCTACATTTTTATAGAGGTCCTATATAATTATGCTCTACTTTTAGCTTTCTTGAGCAAATTGTCCAATAGAGTATTCAGAATGGTTTAATGCATATCCAAACAGATATTTTAAGCTTTCTGATATAGAGTTTATTGATAAAGATAAGATAGGGCCAGAAAAACATAACCTCTAGATATGATTCCACAACAAAAGGATTAATGATTTCTTACCATTTTATAATCAACGGAAATTACTTCTGACGCATGTTTTTCTTCATTAACATTCTGATCTCTTGATCTTTGGTTTAGTAACTTGTCCTTGTTTTGACTCTTGTTGATATAGCATGGAGTCTGTATTCATCCCAATGATGTGATTTGGGTCTATTTTCAATATTATAAGTAAATGAGTCAGAGAGGAACAATGAGCATTCAAAGTCTTCTGTCTCTAACAACATAATGATGATGTGGGAAGAGTATTAGAAATAACTGTGGCATTGCTGACTTTGATGAATCTACTCAACCCACGGTACAGGAGACAATACAAAATGTTTATCAAGACTACCACCCAGTTTTCTCCCCAGTTATTCTCAGTTTCATTTCACCAGCTTTTCTGATCTCTTTTATCACTTTTGGTTTCCAATATATGCTTATAATATGAGCCTTTCTTCTTCATTAGAAAAATAATAGTTTTCAATTTCATTCCACAGCTCACCTGTCCTTCCTCCATCCTCTACTCTTTAGGGTATATTATAGGCTGTCCTTGAACTCCCTGAACTCATTATGTATCCCAAGACTGGCCATGAAGTACGGGATTCTTTCCACCTCTGGAACTGCAGCTATGCCGCCAGTAAGCTTATTCTTTACTCTGTCTATAGAGTAAAATGTAATCATCACAATGCATCCTTACTCCCTATTACTTCTTCATTGCCCAATTTTGATTTTATTTTTCACTGCTGTTTGAGTGCATCTTACAAATGGTGCCTGTGACCTTCATGTGTCCAAGTCCCTGGCTATTAAAAGACTGGATTTTCTGTTTGTCTCTTTGTTTCTGAAATGGTTGACTCTTAGGATTTCCTTTTGAAGCTCTTTGGAGAGCGTTAAAATGAATGCTCAACTTTCTTATTTCTCTCATACTTCATTGACTATCAGCTCTGTCCAATAAATACTATGTACATCTCTGTTCCTTACTTTCTCTCATATAGAATTAAACCCTAAACTTCATTCTTCTCCGTGCCAGCTATTTATATAACACCCAGCTCTAATTTACATAGAACTTCAAACTCTTTTCTATCATTCCTTGTTCATCTCTGTTTCTATATTTTCAATGGTTTAGACGATTTCTCCTGAAGCATCTTCCAAATTACACATTCTCTCTATGAGAACTTACAGAAAGTAAGGTCATCTTAGAATAATTATTAGTCTGCGCAAGTTAGATATTTGGTCCATGCTTTTCATGATCCAATGCATTCCGTGTAACATGCCAGGTAATTGCAACTAAACTAATTCTTCAATTATGATGCTCTGTTATTAATAAATATTTTTTAGCTTGAATGAAGCTCAAAGTGACAAAATTCTTAACCCTCCAACAAGTTTTTTTTATTATTTATTTTTATTTTTTTAAATATAATTTTTTATTGAAAAAAAAGATTTCCGCCTCTTCCCCGCCTCCCATTTCCCTCCCCGTCTCCCTTTTACCCCTCCTCCCTCTCCTCTCCCCTCCCCTCCACTCCTCTCCCCCTCCCTCTCCAGTCTGAGGGGCAGTCAGGGTTCCCTGCCCTGTGGAAAGTCCAAAGTCCTCCCCGCTCCATCTTGGTCTAGGAAGGTGGCCATCCAAACTGGCTAGGCTCCCACAAAGCCAGAACATGAAGTAGGATCAAAACCCAGTGCCATTGTCCTTGGCTTCTCAGCAGCCCTCATTGTCCGCCATATTCAGAGTCCGTTTTTATCCCATGCTTTTTCAGTCGCAGTCCAGCTGGCCTTGGTGAGCTCCCAATAGATCAGCCCCACTGTCTCCGTGGGTGGGTGCACCCCTCGTGGTCCTGACTTCTTTGCTCATATTTTCCCTCCTTCTGCTCCTCCTTGGGACATTGGGAGCTCAGCCCGGTTCTCCAGTGTGGGTCTCTGTCTCTATCTCCATCCATCTCCAGATGAAGGTTCTATGGTGATATGCAAGATATTCATCAGTATGGCTATAGGATAGGGTCATTTCAGGTTCTCTGTCCTCAGCTGCCCCAGGAACTAACTGGGGACATCGCCCTGGGCACCTGGGAGTACCAAATCTCTTGCCAACCCTAAGATGGCTCCCTTAATTAAGATGTGTGCTTCCCTGCTCCCCTATCCAACCTTCCTTTATCCCAAACATCCCGTTTCCCAAGTTCCCCCCAACCTCCCCTTCTCACTTTTCTCTCCCCATATCCCCTTACCTCCCTCCCCCCCTCCCCCAAGATCCCATTTTTTGCCCGGCAATCTTGTCTACTTCCCATAATCAGGAGGATAGCTATATGTTTTTCTTTGGGATCACCTTCTTATTTAGCTTCTTTAGGAGATCAAATTATAGACTCACTGACCTTTATTTATCTCTAGAAACCTATTATGAGTGAGTACATCCCATGTTCATCTTTTTGGGTCTGGGTTACCTCACTCAGGATAGTGTGTTCTATTTCCATCCATTTGCATGCAAAATTCGAGAAGTCATTGTTTTTTACCGCTGAGTAGTATTCTAATGTGTATATATTCCATACTTTCTTCATCCATTCTTCCATTGAAGGACATCTAGGTTGTTTCCAGGTTCTGGCTATTACAAATAATGCTGCTATGAACATAGTTGAACAAATGCCCCTGTCATATGATCGGGCATCTCTTGGGTATATTCCCAAGAGTGGCATTGCTGGGTCCAGGGGTAGGTTGATCCCGAATTTCCTGAGAAACCGCCACACTGCTTTCCAAAGTGGTTGCACAAGTTTGCATTCCCACCAGCAATGGATGAGGGTACCCCTTTCTCCACAACCTCTCCAGCAAAGGATATCATTGGTGTTTTTGATTTTAGCCATTCTGACAGGTGTAAGATGATATCTCAAAGTTGTTTTGATTTGCATTTCCCTGATCGCTAAGGAGGTTGAGCATAACCTTAAGTGTCTTTTAGCCATTTGAATTTCTTCTGTTGAGAATTCTCTGTTCAGGTCAGTGCCCCATTTTTTAATTGGGTTAATTAGCATTTTAACATCTAGTTTCTTGAGTTGAGAGGACAATAATCAACTTTATATGGAAAAACAAAAACCCAGGATTGCCAAAACAATCTTATACAATAAAGGAACTTCGGGAGGCATTACCATCCCTGACTTCAAACTCTATTACAGAGCTTCAGTATTGAAAACAGCTTGGTATTGGAATAAAAACAGAGAAGTTGACCAATGGAATCGTATAGAAAATCCAGATTTTAACCCACAAACCTATGAACACCTCATGTTCGATAAAGGAGCTAAAAGTATACAATGGAAAAGAAAGCATCTTCAACAAATGGTGCTGGCACAACTGGATGTCAACCTGTAGAAAAATGAAAATAGACCCATATCTATCACCATGCACAAAACTCAAGTCCAAATGGATCAAAGACCTCAATATCAGTCTGAACACACTGAACCTGATAGAAGAGAAAGTGGGAAGTACCCTACAACAGATGGGCACAGGCGATCACTTCCTATGTATAACCCCAGCAGCACAGACATTAAGGGCAACATTGAATAAATGGGATCTACTGAAACTGAGAAGCTTCTGCAAAGCAAAGGACACTGTCACTAAGACAAAAAGGCAACCCACTGACTGGGAGAAGATCTTGACCACCCCCGCAACAGACAAAGGTCTGATCTCCAAAATATATAAAGAACCCAACAAGTTTTTATAGTCTTTACCATCACACTTTTAATCATAACTTCAACTATGAATCTCCTCTCGTAAATTTCTCATTCTATGATAACTTTTCTGTTCAGAGCACTTCTGATGATTATGTTATTTACAGATTGACTCCATGTGGAATTATTTCTAGTAGATTCAATGCAAATTTAGTGACTATTATAAAAGTGTTATATTGATCAACATTCTTTTCTCCCCAGGATATAAATAAATTCTTTAGATGCCAAAGAGACATATCTTCAAGTTTCTTCTACTGATGGCCAATTTGAGCAACCAAAATATAAGATAGTTCTGTTCCTATCTCATTTGTAAAATATTACACTTAGTAAATAAGGTTTTTCAAAATTTCACATGTTATAAATACATACAGTTCTTCCGAGATTATTTGAGAAATGAGCATTTGCAAAATAGGTGAAAGTTTTAGTGATCATTAAGCTTTGTCTGGGGAATTCCAGTTGTTGGTTGCAATAGATACATTGCAAGACTCCTCCAGGGTAAAGAAACCATGGAATCAAATCATCAGCAACCAAAAGACAGAACAAAAGTTCCTCAGAACCACAAGAATTTGGTTCTGCTATTTTACTTATTTGTTTATTTGTTTTAGAATGGGATCCTAGGCTCTTTTGTTGTCTGCCAAGAGAAACCAGTTAGAAGAATATATAAAAGTTTAAAGCCCTGGTCTCTATTGTGAAAAACCATTGCCTCATTAGTGTATGGATGTTATGTGTGTTCGCCCAGTAGGCTTGTTTATTGTGACAATGGTTATGCGTGAAGCCTGTCTGTCCTAATTGCAACTTAGCAGTAAGATGCAACGTAGCTAATAAAACGTCTATCTATTTATTGTTTTTACAAAATTCTCTTTTGATTGACAAGTCCTCTGTTTCAAATGAGGACTCTGAGAGTAAACGGGCACAGGCCAGAAGAACTGTACTCATCTAAGAGCAGCCGTTGCTGTGTGCGGGGAAAATACAAAGAGCCTCTACCTTGTCCGCCAGCAAAACGTTTATGCATTAGATGAAAGTATTGTTCTGAATATCATTCACCGCCCCAATTAAATAAGGGAAGAGAAAACCTGACAATTTAAAAAAATATATACTGAGAATATCAGTACCATAACTCAACATGTTTTATAAATGTTAGAGACCTAATGAATTTGATTAAAGCAGTTTAATTAAGGTATGGTCTGCACTGTTACAGCCCCCTTCCAGACAAAATAGCTCAGCGAACAGGTAGTACATCCCCAGTGAACTGTGAATATCAAAGTCGGGGAAAATTCTTCATTTTAATGAGCTGCATTTTCTGAGCCCAGACCTCTCCCCTGACAGGGTGGCTGCAGGAGGCAAAAATGAAAGTAGTTGTTGTCCTTTGAGACTTTCTGAAGCTAAATGCTGTGAATGCCAGAAATTAAAGTCGTGGCGCTGAGATACGCTGTGTCTGCTCTGGCTTGTGCGTGCCCTTGGGCTGAAAATTGTTGTTAAAGGAAAAAGCTCAACAATTAAGAGTATGTTCATATTTTATGTATATTTATAAGACTATTATCATTACTCTGACTATGAGGATAATAAAGTACTCCAGGTCATTATTTACGAATGAATGATGTAAATTTTATTTGCAAGAAATAAATGTCTATCTGTTCCAGATATTGAATGATAAATTTGCTAAAATGAACTGTTTTATTTTTCATTTGTGGTTTAAATAAGGTTCTTGAGGAGCACACAGGAGTAAATAAATTAGTGTGATAATTATTATTGGGGAACAATTCTTTATTTAAGTTCCTTTTTCAAGGTGATGTACTAAATGCTTGTCTTAGGACTTTGTTTTATAAATGAGATCAAGTCTACATAAAGACATTTATTTGAACTAATAATAATATATAGTAGTTTTCTGCTAATTAACAATTAGATTACTAATATAACCAGAAGTGGAAAATGTATACTTAAATCACTATTTAAAAAACTCACATAACCAGAAAGAGTGTTATGTCCTGATTCAAGAAATACAGTTGAAAATGCACTTCTATTATTTTAAAGAGATACATTCATCAAGAATTGGGTTACCCATTTTACCAATTATTTGAAACCATTATGCATAAAATCAAAGAAAAAGAAAACCTAGTATTATTCATATAATATTTGAATGTTCAATTTCTTAGTCTTAATTTACATGTAAAAACTAGTCCAAAACACCACAAAATAGTATTTGCTGGCAAAGAAGTAGCAAGCTTAAGAAGTTATACTGATTTCCATAAACATTTCCACAAAATTAGGAGGAAAACTAGCTATGATCCAAAGAAGGGTATTCCCAAAGAAATCAGTATAATTACCTAAGTTAGTTAAAGAACCACCTAGGGCTTCTGGATTGGCTCCAAGAAACTCTTCAGACCTAGGACAGGAGTTCATTGCCACCGTTAGAGGGAGAAAGCTACAGTGATTTATAGCTTCTAGCCTTAAAAATATGGCGTTTGATAGCAGTTAGAAGGGAATCCTTAACTAAAGCTGATTTTCCATACGGAAGTTTGTCACCTCTGCAAATCAAAGTACTCTTAATTGTAGTCAATGTTAGCATAATGATTTGAAACATGCGACCACGCACTGAAATTAATGTGTGCTACTGTGAATTTGAACAAAGTACAGGAAATCCCACTTTAATTATACCCAGTCTGTCTTCTTTTCTTCTTTCTCTTTTGTCTTTTTACATTCCAAGAATGTATTTTTTTCTTCTCTTTCTCTTGTTTTCCGAAAGCAAAGGGCAGCACAAGTAGTTGCAAACTCCTGGGTTATCTCCCAAACTAGGCCACCAGATTCGCACTCACAACCACAGCATTCCATATTGGCAGAATGGAGTGGCCACTCCAGGAAGGCCTGTTCTAGAGTCCACAGTTGGCTTTCATTGGGCCACTGAAATCACCATCATTGGATTGTGTGCTTATTAACAGGACAGCCATGAAGGTAAAAGCCTGCCACATTTTCCACAAAAGACCCAATATGCACCCATTTAGAAAACTGATTTATTATATATAGATTGGGAATTATTCAGCCACACACAGTTTGGCTGCACATAAGCAGGGTTAACAAGCTCATTAAGGTTTACTTCACAGTTTCTTGTTCCTAGCTTTGTGGATACTATTTTGTCTATGATTGGTGCAGGAGCAGTCATAATTTTTGATATCATATTTGCAAGCGAGGCATGTGTGTCTGTTCTTGATATGTGTTTTATACTGTATGACAATGTGAATAAAATGAGCCATTATACTGTTCGCCATACTTCAAAGAAGGAAAAGCCCAGCATTAGTGGCCATCAAAAAGCACATAGAATTAAATGAATTAGTGTGATACATAGCACTGAAAGACACAACCTTAGCAAAGAAAAAAAAAAGATTATTTTTCTCTTTGATAAGGGAAGAGGTAATGAATGACTGATATAAAACAAAGACATACATAATTTTCTTCTCTTAATTTGTAAGACATAATATGTACTTAGCTTTAAGATTTTAATATATTTTATGTTACTTTATAAAAATACTCACTACACTTCAATAAATCATAGTTATTAGATGAGTAAATATGGAGAATTTAATGTAGGGCATTAATTGACATTAAGAACAACTAACCCTGTAAAATTAGACATTTTATTGGTTAGACTGGTACATTCAAATTAATTTTTAAATATGAAGTTCAAAATAAAATATTATGAAGTCTCTCATTTATTTTTTGGTCTTTTAAAGAAATCTCTGTGATGGAAATAGTTCTTATTGTTTGATTACAGTGACCTCTGTTTTCTCTCAATAATGATTATTTTAGATATTTGCAAATTCATTGTGTTTGACTCTTTTTCTTTGTTTAATTTTTTACTGTCTAGTCCTACAAAAAATATTAACTGTTATTTTTCTTTCTTATTATTACTGTGTAAATTTATTCATTTATTTTACATCCTGACCAAAGTTTACCCTCCCTCCTCTCCTTCCTCTTCCTCCTCCCACCTCCAAGGAATATATTTTTTGGTGAGAACAATACACCCGATCGGCTTTCTTCATTCACATGATTGTCTTTGTACCCAGGCTCGGCAGCCTGCCATTTTAAAGATTAGCCATATCGATATTCCTTTGGAAATATAAAGCAGGGTATTTTTCTCATGACCTTGCAACCTATTGCCTAATATTTCTTCGTGACTTGAGTATATAATAATGCATAATATAATTGTACAAGTAGGACAAACTTTCTCAAAAAAAAATATATCAGACAGCATGGGAAAAAAGGAGGGCAGAGTTAGTGAGACGCCATAGAGCCGCTGCCAGAGTCAGACATGCCAAAACTTTAGCCCATAAGCCACAGCCACATGGTGATACACAGATTACTAGAAATGGGTTAAATTAATATGAGCTAGTCAATAAGAAGCTAGAGCTAATGGGCCAAGCAATGATTTAATTAGTACAGTGTCTGTGTGAGTATTTTGGGTCTAAGCTAGCCATGCACCAGGAACCAACAAGCGGCCCTTTATACAACAGGCTGTTATTTCCTTCTGCCTCTTCTGTAGTACTCTCAGATCTTAAAGAGATTGGAACTGATACGATGTTTAGGACTGAGAGCTCATCGATCTCTTAATCTCTACTTTAACTTATTCTAACAATCTTCAAATTGTGATTGTAACTACATAGTCTTTCACTGAAACTTTCTTTCCTTATTTATCCTAACACACATATGTGCTCTCAAGTGTGTGCTTGAGCACATGCACACGGGGGGGGGGGGGAGAAAGGGGGAAGAAGAGAAACATAAAAAGAGATTTATAATTTAGTAGTATTTTGATGAACCATAAAGACCGAGAGAAATCATAAGAGTCTTTAATATTGCAAAACTGAAGCTGTGGTTCCAGTTTCCAAAGAACTACGGTGCTCAGTCTAGTTATTTTCTGTTTTCAAATGGTCAATTATCCAAAGTCAAACCATAATATATTCTTTACTGAAATGACAGAAATGATGATCAAAATACAAACACTCCTAGCTCTGGTCCTGAGTCTCATCTAGATACTTTGAAATCACAAGTAACACAAAATATATGCGTGCACTTTGTGTATTCAAATGACTTTCTTCATGGATGCTCCTTTCTTTGCTTCTCTCAGTGACAGCTGTGGCGGGGGGGGGGGGGATTCTGCATGATACTATGTCTGAGACAGTGAGCTGAGACAGCCACTGCTGTAGCTAGTCAAGGGTAAGCCAAGAGTTGTGGGAATCTACTGTGGTATTATGTGGTAGAGAAGAAGGAAAACAGGTTGAACACTCAAGTTGTTTTTCCAAATACATTTATGTAAAGGCAGCAAGGCATGGAGTGAAAGGAAGAAAATCAGTTAGATATCTCTGTACCGGTTTCAAGATTTCATGTGCTACTCACGCACAGAATGTACAAAGAAAATGTTTAAACTTGAGGAGAATTTGTGGACCCACCAGGCAGCTCTGCAGACACCTTGAGATCCATCCATGGTACCCATATGTCGCTAGTAGTTCTCTGATCTGTGCAGATGCCATGGCATGTGCACGCATTGTGCATGTGCACACACACAATAAATAATTGTCTCTAATAAAAGTAGTTAAGTGTACTTGTGGGTAAGTATTTGTATGCTTCTTATTCTGGAAGAATGAAAACAACCTTATTAGTCTGAGGAAGAGATTGTAGGCATTCATTTGCTTCTAATGACCAATAATGTTAGATTTAATTCATTTTTTAAAGTGCAGCTTTTATGTGATAGATGGAATTGGCTATAGAAGCAACAGCGAGAGAGAAGGCACCAGAATTAAAACAGCTGCGATAGTCTATTCAACAAGTTAGGGATACAGATGGCTACTTCTTCTCTCCAAAATTGTAGCAAATATAGAAAATTCAAAGACCTTCTTCATAGCTTTTTTTTTTCATTTGCAATAGTTCCTTTTGAAAGCAATGAGTTGAGGCATTTAAATAGCACAATGTAAAATTAAAGTAAAATTGGCAAAGTTAGAATGAGATTAGCTACTTATTTTAAGTAAGAAACTTCTCTCTGTCTCTGTCTCTCTTATGTGAGTGTTCGTAGGTGTGTGAGTGTGTATTTGTGGGTGTGTATGTATGTTGTCCATTTAAATGAAATGAGTACAAGAAATGTACCAGTATTTTGCCTATGAAGAAAGAGCACAGTGATGCTTCTAGAGAAAAAAGAAAAAGACTCATTCATAACCTCTAGGAAGAAAATGGTCATATGTGCAGAAGCCAGTTAAACACATACTACAATGGATGTGAGAGAAGCTAAAGTGGTACCATCTACAATATTGACGAAAAAAAAAAAAAAAACCTCTTTGGAGTCTGCAGAGAAGAGTGAGCTGAGCTGAGGCTTCAGAGGAGGGTTACGGAATGAAAATGATGGGCACCATGTTAAAACCAAAGAAGAGGAAGCTACAATAAAGTTTGGGGTGAAGAGGTTTCAATAAGAAGGCAGCAGAAAACAGAATCTTGGAGGGTAAAGATGGAGTTGCAACAACTTCTTTCATAAGAAGAAGTTTCATGCAAAATCTAAAGGAGACAGATGAGAATGGGAGGAGGAGATGTTGCAACCCTAGGTGAAGGAATAGCTAAGAGGCCGGAAAACAACAGCCTTCAGGTGACTTAACAGGCATGCCAAGCACAAAGGACATAAGGGGCAAACAAGGAATGGAGACTAGGGCAAAGTTGGGATGAAGGAATTAAAGGAGAAGAGGAGCTTAGAGCATCCGTACAAGAATGAATAAATATGGGAGAACTTCAGGGCCTCCTGCTCTGCTATGAGAATGAAAAGGGAAGAATGTGTGCTCAAGTAAGGGCTCCAATTAAAGGATGAAGAAGCAAAAGCTCACGAGTGGAAAACAGTCTCAAGAAGTACCCAGTGTGAACGGCTTTGAAGAAAAGCAAGATCTGACAGCTGCTAACTAAAAGCCTTTTGAGATCTGCCCAAGTGTTGTTCAAAGGGATCTGGGGGGGGGGGGGATATGTTGTCCTTCTGACACAATGGGAAAGGAAGCGTTGACAGTGGTGTTTCTACAGTTCAAGGGTTCTCAACACTGGGGCTACAGAACACAGACTATAAGGGTTTCCCCTCACCCCTCAAAATTTTTCTTCAAAAGCTAGTTGGAACCCATAAAGATAGATAGCCCTGGCAGTATTTGGACCACTAAAAGAAATCACAGAGGGGGCTATAAGAGGAAACTGGCAAGGATGGTTTTCACATTCGTAATAAGCATTGTGTTTTCAGGTGAGCAGAATTGCAGAGCACCTGGTAAGAAATGCGAGCAAGACAGGTTCCCCCCTCACTAAACTTCTTAGAAAATAAAAGAAAGGACAGTCTGGTACTGGGCTAGTTCCAGGACAGGCACCAAAGCTACACAGAGAAACCTTGTCTTGAAAAACTAAACAAAAAACAAAGAAAGAAAGAAAGAAAGAAAGAAAGAAAGAAAGAAGGAAGGAAGGAAGGAAGGAAGGAAGGAAGGAAGGAAGGAAGGAAGGAAGGAAGGAAAGAAAGAAGACATTATGCTCTGTGTTTGTATATACATATGTATCTATGTATGTATGTATGTTAGAGATGGCTAAACATTCATTTCCTGTCTGCCCAGATTCAAAATACTCACACTGAAATTATATTAATTCTAATACTGTTTGGCCAACAAATTAACCCATATCTATTATTTTATATATTACCCCGAGGCTCATGACCTACCTGAAAATTTCTAGCTGTTGGCTTGCGTCTTTCTCCTCTGGCAGCTACATGGCGTCTCCCTGACTCTGCCTATTCTCTCTCTCTCTCTCTCTCTCTCTCTCTCTCTCTCTCTCTCTATATATATATATATATATATATATATATCTTCCAGCCTGGCTATATTTTGTTAAGCCATTGGATGAAAACAGCTTCTTTATTAACCAATAAAGGCAACACATATATAGAACACTTTCCACACCATATGTATGTATATATGCATATATGTGTATATTGTTTAGTGTATCTTTCATCTGAATTTTTATATGTTTTATTCACATGTATAAAATCTTATTAGAGAAAGAAAGGAAGTGTATGGACTCTTAGCATCCAGGCACAACTTTCAAAGAAATCCCTCTTTATGGTGTGGGGACCTGTCTTCCTGTGATGAAAGAACAAGTTACTTCAGAGCTCCCTCAGGCTGAAGAATGTTAGTGAAACCAGAGGGAAACCCACTTCCTATAGAACTTCTTAGTCGTTAGAGAAGCTATAATGTACATAATCACACATTTCTTGCATATGTGTCAGACATCTATGGAGAATACAAATGTATGTGTATATGTTTTCTAATCTACAAGGAGCTGTCCATACTTCAATGCTACTATTCTATATGCTAAAACATATATTGTGTGATACCAGTCATTTCAGGTGTTTATAATGTATCTGTGAGTGTATTTGTGTCAATGAATATATTGGGGTCTGCATTGCATTCTTAGGCCTTGGGATCTGTGAATACCTGGACATTGGAACTCCAACATTTAACATGTGAATTTGATAGGCTACTGTTCAGTCTATAGCATCCAATTTCACAGAAACAGAGCAAGTTATCAAAAAATTTTCTTTTGCTTTACTTTGTTTTATTTGCTTGTCTGGTTTTGCCAATATTACTGGGGCACAGCGCTTTGACTTCTACTAGAGAGTAGATGGCAAACAAATATAGACAGAATAAGTTGGAATTGCAGATAATCATGTTCTGTTTCATAAGTTAGCAGTGATGAACCTGTGTAGGTTCAGGGGAACATGTGGTACAAATGTATTTTTTTCATATTCTGGTGGTTTAACATCCATAAATTCCTGAGACAATAATAAGAGCCTTAAATTTGCAATTCTGAAAAATAAGCATAAGAATGGCTGGAGATATGGCTCAGAAAACAAAAAAACTCTTTCTGCTCCTGGTGAGAACTCATGCTCTGATCATAACACCCACATGTTTGCTCACAAACAGTTGTAACTGGAGCTCCAGGAAATATAATCTCTTGTGGCCTCCACAAACTCTTGCACAAACCATGTTCACATATACTCATGCGGGTAAACACACTTTCAAATAAATAAAATAAGTAATTTAATTTTGCGATAGCATACTCTTATCCAATGATATTTCTTTCCCTATTCCTCCCAGATCATCCTCACCTTTTGTTTAACCAAAATTCATGTTCTTTCTCTCTCTTTTTTTCTCAAAATAAAATAAATAAAGATCAGAACACAAAAGCTAATTGATTTCTTATAATCCATAAATGGATGACCTGTCATAATAGTCACAATGATTTTTTGATGTAAAATAAAAAATTAAAATAGAAAATTTCCATTGTCTTCTGTTTCATTCAAACAACTCCCAAACACATGCACTTTTGTTTGGTTTTATACAAAACTAATTGGCCTTTAACACTCTTTCTGTCTGACGTGTTTTACATTTCTGTTTAATAATTTTCTTATGCATAAAGAATTTTCAAACATAACAAATGAGGGACTCTTTGGGGTCTGTCTAATAGCAACAGGTGAGGATTCACTTAATCACTAACACATTCTAACATCTAAGCTTGGTCCAATGTCATAACGGACTGGGAAGCAGTTACAACACTATGGAACGGTGCAGGTGCACTAAAACTGTTCCACCTCCTGTCTTGCATTGTGGACAGACGTTATGAATGTGAAAGACATTATTTTATGTCTTAAGTAAAAGAGGAGTTTGGAAGACTCCCAGAATATACCATCATATATTATATAATGTGCCTATTTCATTTATTTAGGATGCCATCAACCCCTAATGAGGAGGGTCCTTGGACAGTCAATACAGGTTCAGTTTACCTTTTCATTTGATTACTTTTTTGAGTCCTACATATTTTTTTAAAAAAAATAATCCCTCTGTCACTCTTTACTTTCCCCACACTGCTCTTCTTGGAATATCCTGTTTTTTAAACTTGTAGTGTGAATAGTGTGTAGAAGGCTACTGGATTACACAGTGATGTGCTTGAAGAATATCTCTTTCTTGAACATTGTGCAAAAATAGAAAAACAGAACAAATGCACACGTGAAGGAAAGACATCTTACAAACAAATGTAAGCAAATAAAAGCTTGCAAAAAAGAAGTCAAAATCCACAGGCACAAGGAGAGAACAAGAAGTATAAAACTCAATGACAATGTGCGATGAAGGTGAAAATCAGCGGCATATAATGTAGCCCTCCTGATCCTGAATATGTTTTAATCGAAATTAGAGTAAAAATCCTGCTGTTAAGTAAGGACAAGTCTTAGAACTCAGTAGAAATGATATTATTTTTAGCATATCTTGTGGAAGAAAGCAAGGTAATAGCTCTGATGTTCAATGAAGTTAAATAAAGTTTTTTAATGACTAACATAAAATACTATGCAATTTAATTTTGTCATTTAAGTGTAGCAATTTTGCCTAAACTTAAAACATATATAAATGAAATATATAAATTACATGAAAATATATAAATTGCATGTGAAACTTCTTTATTGAAAGGAAGGTGCTTGGGTAAGCATATTTTTAAGTTCATCGATATAAAAGTGAGTCATAAAAAGTTGTTAAGAGAAATAATCTGACTATATTGAGCTCTGCAACGTAGTATTTCCACAATATAATTTTAACTAGAAGGTGTGTTAAAAATATTGTTTACACAAAATATTTCCTTTTCAAATATATTCAACCTGAATTTATAACCAGTGGTAATGTTAGGTTGTTTTAGATTAGCCCTAGACACTTGGACTTATTCATGAGATAAATGTAGAAGTAATCAAGAAAATTAGAAAAGAATAATACTTTTTTTTATTATGCAGGTCTTTTTTATTGTTGCAATAACCTTTAGTCTTTCTAGGGCTTGCAGTTGGTTATGTTCATGTATAGATCGCTTTATTTGAAGGTACTCATAGGAAAACAGCACCTCTAGAGGTAATTTTTGATTTAAAAAAAAAGAATTCTAATGTTGAGGTGGACCATAGAGACTAACCTTCTGCGTGACCCTCCCCCACAAAAATATAATTAAAGCTTTTTACATGAAGAAAACAGAGATGCTTACTAAATGTTTATTCTGTGCATGCCACTATTCCAGATGTGTTCACAGATGTTCATGTTGAATTGCGGTAGCAGTAGAAAGTTAATCTTTAACAATGCTTGATTGTAGACAAGTTTACTGAGATTGTGAGTGCTGAAGCTCTGGGATAAGCCTTCAATCCCAATTGATATGGAAGTCAAATATTAGTTTATATATTCCTTCCCTTGAAGTAAAAAGTGTTTACATGCAAATTATTCTGCTAGAAGACCCACTCTTGGCCCCCCATCTCCAAGTTTTGTACCAGCTTTAACTGCCTCAAAATTTCAAGGTCATGACACACAGAGGTTTGTGTTTTTATCTATTGGTCATTGATATAAGATGAGTTGTTTCTCCTCACAAAAAAATACTAAAGTACTAGTACTTACAATGTCAAAGTATGACTCCATTTAGTGAACTTACTCTTGACTTGGGTAGTTCCATAAATTAGGTTAGGTTTGATTCTTTAACTAGTGCCAATTATAGAAGAAATTTATAGTCAGCAGCACACAGAAAAGGCTGAGTGGAGGCAGAGAGATGATGACCATCTGCAAATCAAAAAATATAGCTCAGAAACAACAAGCTCTGAATGTATTTTGATCTTGAATTTTCCTCAGGTGAAATACATGTAATGTTTAGGCCACCAGGTCTGTGGTTCTTTGATATGGCACCACTAGCAAACAACGGCAGTTACCACCCTTCAGAAACACATCCTTCCTCTCTCACTAGCATTTTGAGGTTATTTTATGTTGGGAAGCATAGTGTGTAGTATCTGCTGAATAGAAATCTAAGCGATTTTCTTGCATGAATCATTTCATTATCCCTGTTATAAGTACAAGCTGTGGAGCTGCTGGACCTGCACTTAACTCTGGGCTCTGGTAGCTTGGCAGCCTCTACCATGTCCTCTAAATCACTTTCTCATACCCTAAAGTACTATGGAATCCTTTGGAACACTCCAGTTCATTTAAATCACCCATCTTTAACTATATATTTTCAGCCAAGTTATAATTTGGCAAAAGTAAGATGTTGGTCATTTTTAAACTCGTTTGTTTTTCTCACCTTTCTGCCATTAAGTTTCCTTTTCTTTTTTTTTTCCATTTTTTTTATTGAGAATAAGAAAAAAAAAGTTTCCGCCTCCTCCCAGCCTCCCATTACCCTCCCCCTCCCCCCACTCTTCTCCCCCTCCCCCCACTCCTCTCCCCCTCCCTCTCTAATCCAAAGAACAGTCATGGTTCCCTGCCCTGTGGAAAGTCCAAGGTCCTCCCCCCTCCGTCCATGTCTAGGAAGGTGAACATCCAAACTGGCTAGGCTCCCACCAAGCCGGAACATGTTCCGGCTAAGTTTCCTTTTCTTATCATTCACCAAAATCCTGTTTGTGAAGAAGCCAGAGAATGTGCCTTCATGAACTCTGCTTTCCCAATAGATTTTTCCATTTTCCTTTAGTGAAGCTTGGTGATTCTTTCCAGGGACATAGGCACACATGCTTACTGCACACTCTTCGCATGTATCCAGGTAAGGACATGGATGCAAACTATTTGAGGTTGTAAAACATGATCACCACATACAGTAGCTTCTCTCATCATGTAGAACCTTGGGGCTTATCAATTCTCTGCTGATACTACGGCAAGATACAATAGTCCTGCATTTATCCTGCATCAACAATAGACATGTGTTTTTCAGATTGTCTAAATGACTCAGGGAGTACAGCTGCATATTGCTTAAGCCTGTCATCCTGAATTTGATTCCTAGAACCTATGAGAGGAGGAGAAAACAGGCTCCTGAAGGTTACCCTCCAACATTTACAGACATGCTGTAGCACGCATAAGTGTACAGACTTACATATACATGTGCACACATACAAATAATAATTATTTTTGAAGTGTCCTAGAAGGGAAAGATTGTAAGAGTCAGAGCATCAGACAGTTGATAGTGAGACTATGTCTCTTAATAATGCCAGGAGATAACCCTGTAAAGTCTCATCAATGTGACCCCCTAACATGAAAAAGATAACAATAGGCTTGTCAACGCGCATGGGTAAGACCACAAGCCTCAACTCTACAAAACAACCACAGGCAATTAAGGAGTGCTGAGAATAGGATAAGGAGTCTTCCCCAGGGATGAGCATACCACTTGGTGCCCATTATCAAATGGGCAGCCCTGAGAACGTCAAATAAAGCCTGAACAGGTCATAGTAAGCAGTAGATACATATATGCACATATATGTATGCATGGGATGACAATGAAAATGGAAGCAATGCATTTGAAAGAGGGTACATGGGAGGGTTATTTAGAGGGAAAAAAGGAGAAAGGCTATAACTGCATTATAATCTCAAAAGTACAAGAAATAAATTTTTAAAAGACAAAAAATTGGGAAACTTTTTTTGTCATAGAATTCTTAGAGTTAGAAGTTCAAGATCAAGGTGAGAAATGGCTTCAATTCCCCCAGTGTCTCTAGCGCATCCATACAGCCTACTGAGCATGTGCATCCTGGGACTCCTTCTTAAACTTGAAACAGCATTCTACATTAGTGCCCAAAGTGCTAGGAGCCTCCACATCCAGTCTAAACTTATTTCTTTAAAGGACTATAACCAGACAGAAACACATTGACAAATATACCTTCAACCTCTAAATTGGAAGAGGAGTGTAATTCAGCCCATGACAGCTGCAAAAAGGCATTTCTAACATTTTTCGACTTTAAGGCTAATCAGCCTTAGACTATGCTGTGTGGAGGATAGTCCAAATTTGAAATATTTCTTGGACTTCTACATATAAGGACATAAGCCACAGTGTAACACATACCGAGCCCACAATTTTAACAGTCAAACATGTGGTCCCACAGGTGTAGCTAGGGTTTTTCAGAGCTGATGGTAACATAAAAATAAAGATATGAGGCATGCTATAATTATATGTTTACTCCTTTGTTCTCAGACATTAATCTCTTTATTTCAAATTCAAATTTTATGTTTCTAGAACTCATGCATAAGTACACGGTATTCATCTGATTTCCACCACTCTCCCTCCTCAGTTCTTTCCTTGTCTCTCCACCGTGGCTCAAAAGCTGAACAACTGGTTAGGACTTTGGATAACGCTCTTCCTTGACAATTACAACAATTTATCTCTTAAGGGTAAATTATATTATACATCAAAAAAATTTAGGCTCAAGTTAAAACTTGCCTTGCTAGCCCAATATTAGATGAAGTTTATCTTTGGGAGAGTAGTAAATTGATAATGAGATAAAATAAGAATGATAACTTTACAAAATGACATTTTAACGGACAGCACATTAAAATTAAGTCATTAAAAATTGAATCCCCAGTAGGCAGCTTAATCATTATAATTAAAGCAAGTAGTTTAAGTAAAGATTAGCCCAATTGGTAATGATGATTTTGAGTGCTCTATGTTTTTTATGATAAGCACAATCAATGAATTCTTCAAATAAGTGCATTATATTTTTTAAAAATTTCTTGCTTATAGTCAATATATATTTCAATATTAGTAATAATGAGGACATGCTTTTGTACATAATGATGAGTACAGTCATTAATTCAGAAATTCACTCTGCAGCCATTTGGTGTGCTCTGAATGCCTTGGCCGATGCAAGGGTAGTAGAAAGGTTATCAATTACTGCAGGCTCTCTGGAAATATGCAAAAGGAACATACTACTTTGTGTAGGTATCACTGACCCAGAATGTCCCATTTCAAGAGGGTGGTGTCTTGAACGGGCTAATTAATATAATGTAGTGTGTAAAGGTTATCAATTACTGCAGGTCTTAGTAAAGACATTTTGCTTCCCAGCGATACTGATGAAAATACTGTACATATTGCCAGTCACTTTCACTTGTGGAACTAAAATCTCTAACACCAGATAAATGGAATCGGCCTTTTCCCTTCCGCTGGGTAAATATTTCAGCTCTCCAGACCGCTTTCACTCGCAAACCTAGGCAGACATTCGCTGACCTCAATGATCTGCTCCAATTACAAAAATTATCACAGCTAAGCAGAAACAAACATAAAGGTTAAAATAGTCTATTCATTTACATCTTAATTTATAATGGAATGAATGCATTAATGCACTACCTAAGTAAACAATGATGTTGCATGGAGTAGTTATTATTTGTTATAATGTATGTATTATAAATGTAATTATACCCAAATCAAAATTAGTATGTGGATTATTGAATGTTTGTTTGCAAAGTAAGAAGTTTGAAGTAAAATTACAATGATGATATTTGCTATGCTATTGTTAGAATAGTTATGCCTCTAAAAACATTTCAATACTATAAAAAACATAAAAATGTGAATTAGACTAGGCTTGGATGAGAATGTGAGAGCAGAATGCTTTATCAGGTGGCCCCACCCTTTCCTTGATGTCTGCTCTTCATGTATTAGAGAATTATTACTAGAAATGTAATATCCCATTAAGACAGAGCTCCCTTCATTAGCAATGGTTAATCATACTATCGATTATGAAAATCCTTTTGTATAGTTAAGACTATCAGATTCTTCCTAAGTTTGGGGGGCTGATGGTAAAGTTTAACTGGTGTGGAGACCAGTGAACTTAATCCAAAAAAAGTACTGAGGAGGAAAAGTGTGTGTGATGACTCTCAGTAACCAGACAATACTACAAGATTAATATTGCAAGCCAGGTAAATGTTATATTTAGCATTTTAAGCTCCTATTATATAACTCTAGTAATCATTGATTTCTACCACTCCTTCTATGTCGTTGAATATGTGTTATTACAGATTTGGCAATGACAGAAAATCTTCAGTCACAAACATTGAATATAAACACTTCATGCTTCCAGGTTTCACTGACACCGGCTTGTTCGAACAAACAAACAAACAAACAAAAACCTCCAAAGAAATCCTTGCCTGTTTTGCAACTGTATGTGTCACTGAAAACCTTCTTCTCAAACCAATGTCAACATGATAACATGCTCCTACCTTGGCTAACTGAAAAACCAGTCCTAAGTAACATAATTGTTTTTTAAAATGGTAGTAAATTAGGTCTCAGTACAATTTTATTTTACCTCTCCAAAATTGTACCTCTAACATTGTGCTTAAAGCATGACGGCTCTTTCCATTCTATCCTACAGTTACTGGAGCCTCTGCGTTTCTTGCACTTTAGTATTGATGAATCTACTTTTTAAAAATTTCTCCAAGTCAAGTGCATTGAATGCTTCCCCATTTTCTATGTTAAACTCTAAACCCAAATCAATGGAATTCGAAGTGGATATTTGAGTGGCCAATAGCTATGAGGGTAGAGTGTTCACAAATGAGAGTGACCACCATTCAGAATGGACTTCAGAGAGATACCTCTCATTCCAACCTGTCAGAGCACAGTGAAGTTCAGTGGTGCAAATCCCAGAAACCTATATCAACACGTGGCTATGCTGGCACTTTGACCCCAGACTGCAGCTCCAGCAACAGTCAGAAATAAATCTGTGCTTGTAAACTGCAAAGTTCAGGGAATCTTGCAATATCAGCCTGAGATAATATATCACAGCACCCACATTCCTGAATGAAGAAATGGTTATTGTGAATAAAAGCTTTGTTGCTTGAATAAAGCCAAGTCCTTCAGTCCTTGAAAGCTAAGGTGTAACTGCATTTAACCTATAAGAGCTCCTAAGCTTTCTATCAAATGAAAAATGTTCATGTTTATTCACGTTATTATGGTCCTCTTGGGGACTGACAAAGTAAAGGAAGGCACAGTAAATAATACCTGACAAAGAGCACACGACAGGGTATCAGAATATCAGTCACAGCACTGAAGAATGTGTGCAATACACTTTTCCATTTTACAGATGACTTACCTGACATTTTACCTCTGATATCTCACCTTGACATCATGTAATCTCATGTGAATTGCCTCAGTTCTTCCATGTGTAATTTGATATGAAGAAGTAGTGATGCTTATATTGACTTATACTAATATTAATAACTATTCTACTCCAAGTAATGAGTACTAGGATAACTAGGAAATCACATTACTCATAAGTCATTTGCTTTCATTGGTGACATGACAGAATTTTTTTTTTAAGGATTAACCCTCAGATTTTGTATCCTGAAAAGCAACAACGAGACCCATAGCACAGCTTGGTAATTTCAACGACATGGAAGGTTGAAGAAGACAGATCCCAAATTTAAGGCCTACTTGGGCAACAGAGTATATGCAAGGCTAGTTCAAACAATGTAGGGAGATCCTTTCTCAAAATAAATCTGAAAGGGGGCTACAAATATATTTTATTAGTAGGTTGCTTGCCTAGAATATTTTACATGTTAGGTTTAAACTCCAGTACATAGCCCCCACAACACACATACACAAAGAAATACTCAAAGTAAATATGGACATATTCCTTCATTAATCCTTGGACACACTGGGTGTGATTATGTGGTTTCTATCCAGAGGTAAATCTATAATAACTTTTCATTATTACTAGAAACTAGGCAGAGAATCTGTTCTTGTTTTTTCCACTCTCCAGCCTAGGTATACCATTGCTCGGGGGTAGTAAGAGTTCAGCCTTTGCCTTTGTCTCCATAAGGCAAACTTCATGTCTCCCTCTCTTGTCTCTATTTCTCCTCTTCTAAGAAAAATTGAGTCTATTGGGCTATCTCAAAAGAAAAAAAAATCACAAATGAAAATCCACTCCAAATCTTGTCTAATGATAGCAAACATCAGTTTTACAGAGGCCAGTCATCAAATTTCATGACCATCAATAGTAGAAATATGTTGACATGGTTCAGTGTGACTCTGCCCATACATTGAGGTGATACTATTTGGAGCTGGTTAGAGTTTATATATATTGTATATGATCGAAAGTCCCTCAACCTCTTTTCATGATGGGATATGTCCTCAATTTTCATTATGAGTAAAATTGTAACGATAAAACTTTTTACTAATGCCTCACAAAAAAAACACAATAATTAAGTTTCAGAATTTTGTTGGCCAGCCATATTTTTTATAATTTGAGAATTTATTGGTATCTAATTTTTACCACACAAACCAAAATTTATTCATGTAGAATTCTATACTAAAAGTCAATACAAGATCAGCATTAACCACATAAATTTTCAATATTTTACATATGTTTTGTTTCCTTTCACTTATTGTAGCTAAGTAATAAACCCATTACAATAATCTTTGTCTTCTATGTTCATATTTAAATGTAGTCTCATCAGTCGCCTTTGTCTATAAAGCCAAATAGCATTTCTTCTTTCTTAATAAGTGCAAGTCTTTGTCTGTAAAAAGAACACTCTTTGTCATCTACATTTATTTTATTGTAGATAAAATATCACTAACTAGAATTAGATAGAGCGATAGCAAGTACAATTTTTTTTTATTGTGCCATATGAGTATCTACATCATTCATATTGTTGCAATGAGTTCTCATTCTGTATCTCATAAATTTCGCCCTACTTTCTGAGGCCATGCAGCTTTCTGCATGCTCTGCAGTGTGCTTCCCATCCTGTTTTAGACACAGGTCAACACCGATCCACCGTTCTTAAGCAGTTAAATAAATATTGTGAAGTTATCTGATTTCTACAGTACTTCTAGTGGAATATCTGTATTCATAATGCTCAAGAAAAAATGAGAGTCTGGTTTTTTTTCTTAATAAAACAGGTCCGGCTAAGAAAGAAAATATTTGACTTAGCCTTTTCATGTGTAATGAGAATTAGATGCTTTCCTGATGGTTTACTAGAGAATAACAGATACTTTCAGTGTAAGCTCTGCTGACCTGATGTAGATTTTAAACATGAACTATTGAATCTCTAACAGCCAGCAGAACACCAAGCATATAGTTCATCTTCACACATAATAAAGGAGGTTAAGTGTCATTGTGTTTATGCAAAAAAACAAACAAACAAACAAAAAGAAATCCTGGATGCCCAAAATGTCCACTAATATTGTCAATAACAAATAACAAAGTTAGTGGGAAGCCATTCTGAAAGAGAAAAATAGGCTAGAAAGCAGGTGTCTTTTGATGAACTCATCAATTTTTCACAGGAATATTAAAAAAAAACAAATATAGAAGTGGTTGTATTGATAAGATAGTAAGTCTTAGGATATTTGTGGAAAAAGTGTTGACTGAGGTTTTCTGTTCTACCCAGTTCCCGCAATAGTTGAGACCCAAAGAAATTACACAGAGGGCTACACTAGTTATAAACTGATTGACCCATTAGCTTAGCCTTCTTATTAACTCTTATAATTTATATTAGCCCATTATTCTTGTCTATGCTAACCACATGACTCAGTACTTTATTCAGCAAGGCAGTCACATCTTGCTCCTTCTGTGGCTTGGCTAGGACTACAGAATAGGACTTCCTACCTGTTCTCATTGACCCACCTCTACTTTCTGTCTGGTTGTCCCACCTGTACTTCCTGCCTGGCCACTGGCCAATCAGCGTTTATTTAAAATATAATTGACAGAATACAGACCATTGTCCCACACCAAAGGAGGAAACATGTAGGTAGTTGTAGAAGAAACAATGTGTTAATATTCTTGAATAACACTGAGTTTCTTGCAAAGAAGCATAAATAGAATTAGGTAATATTTAAAATATTTTGCATAGGGGTTGGAGATTTCTCGGGGTTAGGCACTATCTGCTCTTCCATCCACTGATTTTACATTCTGAGTAGGGTACCTCACTATTGTCTATTAACTCCAGTTCCAGGGGATCTGATATTCTCTTCAGGCTTCAGAGAATACCACACATGCAGTAAATATGCAGACACATATGCAGACAAGACACTCATACACATAACATAAAATAAAAACTTCACAATAAGCGGTTTTGAAGTTAGAATATATTTTCAAATCTTAACACAGATGTTTTTTCCATTTGTTTAGACAGAAGTATATAACTCATCTTGTAGTCAATGAAATTGAAATAATGAGGTCAGGCATGACAGCATATGTCTGTAATCCCAACACTTGAGGTTCAGGGGAGGGAAGGTTTGGAGCCTAAGTCCAGCTTGCTGTAGATAGTGAGAACTTGTCTCAAAAAAAGTAAATTAAAAGAAATGAAACTATTAAAATACGTGTCTGAGATGGCTTTGTTAGGGTTATGTGACCTTAAAACAGATTGTTTAATTTAGCCTGATGAGAGTGATCCAAGCAATATTTCCAGTGAAATTCTGGGGTATATAAAGGTAATTTTAAAATAGTAGTTGATCTGAGCACCTGAGCAGAATTACTCTTAGAGTCAAATTGTATATGTTCTCGTCTCTTAGTATCTCATAACTAAGATAAAAAGCACATAGCACTCTTCCAAATTTCTTTCACATAGTTTTAGTCAGCATATTTTTTACTTATTTATAATTTATATATGTGAGTATTTTGCCTGAATATAAGTATGTGCATTATATGCCTGTCTGGTATAGACAGACATCAAATGTGTATGCTGAATCCCCTAGACCTTACATCACAGACAGCTGTTAGGTAAATAACTCCAGTCCCAAGCAAGAGCAGCAAGTACTCTCAACCACTGAGCAATCTCTCCAGCTCCTCAACATGACTTTTTAATAATGTTTTAAAGAATTCTTGAAGTCATTATTTATCATTCATTTTCCCTTCTCTCTCCTCTCTCAAACCCCTTCCAAATAAATTACCTGATTTCTCTTGAATTGTCTCTCTCTCTCTTTTTTTTTTTTTTGTTCACACACACACACACACCTTGCTTGATCTGTATAATACTACCTGAATGTATATAATCTCAGGGCTGAATATTTGCTGTTTCATAACAAACTAGATCTTCTTGTTTCATTTCAACTGAACCTCCTGTCATCTAGAAGTATTGTCATTTAAGTTAATCATGATATCAACTCTAAAATGTCTCCAAAGTTTTTACTCTGCATTCATTCTGACTCAATCTGTGAGACATTAAGAGTATGCAATTGCTCTACTTCTCCAGTAAAAAAAAAAATCAGACAATTGTGTTTGCAGACAAATTAGATGTGCTGCTTCCAAACTTTAGTTCCTTGGTCAGGTATAACCAGATAGGAGACTGACATTTTCTAATGTACTGGAATGATGTGATGTTTAAATAGCAAAGTCCATCGGGCTGACTGAGGATTGCCTAGGACCTGCTTGTTTGAACAGCTGAGAGATGACTGTGATAAACTTTGCTTGAGTGATTGAGCCCCTGTACCTAATGCACTAGGGAGGGCTGCTGTCCATCATGGGACTCTAGAGCACATTTCTGCATGACCCCTGTGATTGGTTCTTTAACCCTATTCAGATACAATATTAGGGGCACACATTCCAGGGTACCAAACGTCCTTGTCAAAATTGCACGGATTTTAAATTTTTATATCGTGATAAATATTGTAAAAGCAAAATCGCCATTCTTTTCGTGTTCTCTAGATATTTTGTTTTCCGTCATTTCTAGTGTTTTTGATTAATGTGCAGTCTCCATTTTGTAGTAATAAATCTGCCTATTGTAGCATGATAACAATAGTTGCATGAGTTTTCAACTAATAAATATACTTTATAACTAAAGCACTTGTGAAGCAGATGAAGGGAGAACACTGGTGAGCAATGCTGGAAAGCTTATTCTATAATTCAAATGCTGTTAATTTGTAAATAAGTAAAACTGGGAATAAATAACTGTAGATATCTTCATTTGTATTTAATAGTGAACTTTCTTTAACTTTCTCATTTTTTGGCATCTCTTTTCTGATGGTAAATGAAAGAGAGTCATATGAACCAAAGAAATACATGTTCTTGCCTAAATCTCTCATCTGACTCTATCTTGGGTAGGAGGAAGTCAGAAGTAAATGCAGGAAGATGGCGTATTTTACTGTTTTTAATTTCTAATTGTTTTAGAATTTATTATGCTCTCTATCAGTTTTGAAGTACAAAAAGTAAGTTCTTGGAGGACAAGATAGCTTGAGAAGTAAGCTGTTGACCTCCAAGTATAGTGACTTGTGATTAATTCCAAGGAGATACATAGTGGAAAGAGAAAACAGACTCTTGCCTGTTATTTATGTGTCTGTGGTTGCCTGTGTGTGGTAAAGGTGGGGACTGTGGATTAAATATGTAATAATTTAAAAATTAACAATCAGACTTTATGTAACTAACAGATTTTATCTATAGTGTAGTTTTTATACCATATGTCTTTCTAATTGCAATAACATATATGCAAGGGGAACAATATATTAATGCATCTTTGGCAACAAATTGCTAAGTAACTGTTTAGCAGTTCCAGGACAATATGTAAAACCACATTTGTACCCTGCCTATGTTTATGGATATCAAACAGTATCAAATGGTTCTGTGACTTCCAAGGTGCTTACTATTAATTCCAGAATATAATGAGTCACAGGCTATTAAAATGACTTCATGAATAACTCTGGAGGCAAATCACCAAATCTGGACTACTGATTAAATGTATTGCTTCTATTTAAATATGACCATTGTTTCCACAGACTATGAATGACATGCACATTCCAGCTGTTGGATAAAATATTTTATTTTTATTAATTATGTGCAACAATTCAAACATCCTGTGCCTTTATTAATTTATTCCATGTTTGTTTGATACTTCCTAATTTTTAAATAATCTGTTATTGGTCAATTCACCTATTATTTAGTTTTTTCAGTATTTAAAATATTTTTGTTACGCTTAGTGTGTATGTGTGCCTGTGTGCGTGTGTGTGTGTGTGTGTGTGTGTGTGTGTGTGTGTGTGTGTTGTGTGTGTATCTATGGACCAGTATAAAAGTTTCATATTCTTGATCCTACCTGGAAAGGCAGAAATTTAAAATATGTTGACCACGAAAAGGTCCTGATAAGGGGGATGGAGCATTGGCTGAGAGTTGAAGCAAGCTGTTTTGCTTGCTTAAGACCTTCTTTGGGACCCTAGAACCCACATGCGAGTTTACAATACTCTAACTCCTGTGCCAAGAGGTTTACTGCCCTCTTCTGAGACTGAGGACATTGCACACATGTGATGTATATGTATACATGTAGGCAAAACACGGTTATACAGAAGGTTAAAAATAGCTATGTTGTTTTGTACATTTAGAATATCACATTTTAGAAACATGAAGTTCAGTGAACTGAACTAAATATTTCTAGCTTCATAGATAACCAGTTTATATTATATAGATAACAAAACATATATCACTTTATTACTTCCATACACATGTATTAGTGGTTTTTAAGCAATCTTTATAATAGATATTTGAAGATTACAGATAATTCTGAAAAATATCAACTTGACAATTCATCTAGCCCACAATTAAATATAATTTAAAATATTTATCTTAAATTTTCTGCATTTATTTTTACAAGACTAAATGATTTCTATGTGTATAATTTATATGTTTGGAAAAAGAAATACATAAACTCATGCCTAAATATGTTTACAAATACATTATCTAATAATTGTGTGATGTTTCATTGTGATAAATTATTTTCTGAGTTATTGTAACCATAAAATTTATTTGCCATCAATATTGTCAAAACAAATAAGTATACTCACAGCCACAACTCACTTTTTCTTGTGTAAACCATTCCTTCTTTTCCCAAACCATTTTTTTTTTCTTTCTATGCCCACTAGAATTGGAGGGTAAAGTTGCTGTTCTATTGACAAGATTCTAGTTTAGGACCCTGCAATGATTCACTTGGGTGTGGAATTATTTCCCTTGAAAAGCAACAAGGGAGTGCTAAGATGGTAAAGTAATAATTACTTCCTTCAGCGGCAATAGTTTAGGGAAAAGCCCAAAGACATATGGGCTGAATATTTAGCAGACAGTGATAATGGTGAGGTCATAGATATGACTCTGTGGAATGCTAGCCAAGCAGTATTGCCAGGAAAATTGATTGAAATCTTTGCCCAAAAGAAAAGAGGAAGGCAACTGCAAATACCAGAGTTAGGGACTAAAATTAGGAGCCTCCAAAAGGAGCATATTAAGAAGGGTAAGGCTAAAACTAATTGATTTAGAAAACACCAAGGGGAAACTTAATAGGATTCTAAATGAGAGAGCAGAGTATCTAATAATGCACAGTAAGACCGAGTTTCCCTCCCATGGCAATAAAGCAGATACTGTCTTGGCCTGCTAACTTAGAGGGGGAACACAATTGAGACTAATTAGGGAAATTAAGGGACAAAAAGGGCCCCACTCAAACCCCAGTGAAACAGGAACCAGCATTGTTCCTTATTCCTCTTTCCGAGACACTGAGCACAGAAGCTTTTGTGTTATGTTTAAGTTTCTAGACTCCACTGATCATGATAGATTCCAATCTTCATCGCTCAAAGTGCTGTTTAGAGCTTTGTACATTTGTGATATTTGAGTGTCTTCCCATGAATATAGTGTAGAGTTTGGAGCAATAAAGTGTTCTGAGGAAGCCAATGAATGGGGAATCGACTTTCTCTCTCTCTCTCTCTCTCTCTCTCTCTCTCTCTCTCTCTCTCTCTCTCTGTTTTTTTTTTTTCAGCTTAAAACTGCTAACATTTATGATATCATTTTCCCAACTTCCCACATAAAAATCAAAGTTCCTGACATTTTTGTTTTAAACAAAAACAGCCATTGATTTATGTTCCCCAAACTACCAACATATAGAAACTTTAAGGTAATAAATATTACAGTACAAAAGCAAAGATCATTTATGTCAAAGAAAAACAACTTAGACTAATAAAAAGATTTAAAAAATAATGAAATGACTGAACTTAATGAGAGACAACAACTTATTAGGACCCAGTGGGCTGCCCGCTGCATTTAGTGTTGTTTTTTTTTTTAAAAAACTGAAGTAGCTTTTTTGTTTAAAGGACTTGGGGTCAAATTTTAGATCATCACACATTGAGGAAACAGCATTGGTCCTGACACTACTTATTTCTTAAAATCCTGGTAACAGTACATAATCTCTATTTTATTTTCATATGAAAAGTGACATTAGACCCTTGCTTGCCCAGATGATTAAATAAGAAATGTATAATGCACCTGGGAAACACTAAGTATTATTTCTACAGTTGTTCATTATTTATTTTCCTAATGGCATTTATCGACTTTTAAATTTCCAAATTATAACTAGATGAGAATTTAAACTTTTTGTATCCATTCACTTAATTTATTCTTTTGCGTAAACATACTCTAAAACCTACTTAACTGGGAATCTAGAAGTCACAACTTTATACAATATTAATACTTACAATATTAGTTTGATTGGTATTTTTTTTTCTATAACACTTCCATGGTTACAGCTAACTCAGGGAAGCATAAATGCTCACAGGTCTGTGGGAAGAGAGTTTACAATAGATATTATCTAAAGTTCTACACATTTTTCTTTCCATTGAAACAGGGTCTTCCTAAGTAGCACTAGCAAGCCATATTTTCTTTTTTAAAGGAGTTTTCAGTGGCTTTGAACTTGCAGTCCTCCTGGCCCAGCCTCAGTGCTGTGATTTCGGGGTGTTCTATGCCACACATCACAATACCACCACAGCTTCCTCCCAACAGCCAGTCCTTCAGAGTGGTCTCACCATCCAGAAACAGATCTGAGTTTCTGAATGCTTATGGCAACTGGACTCTCAATGTGGGCAAGACACAATTGGTGAAAATGTACCTTTCTGTGTTTTGCTGGCACTTTGATATGAATACTTTTTCAGAAATAAGACTAAATGTCAGTTTGGCTCTAAGTGTTGTTTTTTTCTCCTCCTGCTCTCCTTTTCTATACTCTACATTACTTAAAAGAAGGGAGCTACACATCCTTCATATAAAATGTTATATATAACTGTAAATAAAATATCATAGTCAGAATAGTTATGGGAAAACTGTCCCCTAAATGTTATAATGCCAGGAAAATATGAAGTCAAAACTTACACAACGTTTAAAGGAGTTGATTGCATTTTATTAAGACATATCATTGTTTCTCTTAATCGATTTCCAGTAATAAAACCGGCTTGCCAGGACTCATCCTACATCTGTAGTATCGTGTAATTTGTATCATTGTCTCATGCAACAGAATTCTGTTTGATTGGCTAGTTTCAGCCAAAACAATCATTTCTATCTCCATTACAATAGAAAGTTTTTAGAAACCACGATCTTAATATGTTTGTTTTTAAGATATATATAATTTACCTGTTTATGCATAAATTTTATTGAGAAAAGAATTTAATATTACTTTATGGTATTACTAATATAAATTACTATTGATCAAGAACATATTTGCATTATTTATAACTTTAAATTAAAGGCATTTCTTTGAGTATTTGAATGCTTTGAACCTTTATTCTTTAATACGTGAAAAATCATTAGTAGGTAATAGGTTTTTGAAAATGTACATAATCTTTCATTTGCACTGATAAAAAGAAGACCCCAAACACTGTCTGAGCCTGTCATGTCCGATAGGGAGATGTTTGGTGGAGAATTCATTTCTCTCTCACTCAGGTTGCTTCTGTGCCACTGTAGGACTTGATGCCCATGGGGAGCAATCCCCCTGCCTACTGCTTTACTTCACTTGGATCATACGGCCTCACTCCCTGTTTTAGATCCTCAAAGGCCTCAAAACACAAAAATCATTTTATTGACAGGTACTTTCAAGGATTTCAAGGATGTTATAAAATCAAAGGCTTAAATATGAAAGAAAATTCTTCATTCATACATATGCATTACATCTCACACGGTGAAATTTATGCCTTCCAAGAATAATCTGAGCAAAGGTGTTAACAGGTGCTCACATTGCGTTAACTAATCCTATCACGGTGTTTTGTTTCTGTTCTTTATGTGCATCATGCAATTCAACAAATGTGAATACCTGGGATAAAGAAGACAATGACTTAGTAACTGTCAAAAAATAAAAATACTTAAAAGTTGTCACTTTTTGCTACCATCATTTTGTGATAAAAAAAATCAAAGAGAATCCATTATTCTGTAATTTCTAGTACTTTCCAGAAGATCCTACCTATGTAGATTCAAGGCAGGATACTGTCTGCTAAATGCTCCTTAACTCATCACTACAGTTTTAGCCATTAATCTAAATACCCTTAATGGATCCACTGACTTTTTTTTTCTTCCTCATGGATCTCAAGTTCTTATCTCTCACATAAGCAAGTCCTTTTTCTATCACAAGAAGAGAAGGAAGAATAAGAGTAAAAAAATGGATGAAAATAAGTTCTTGATGTATAAGAGACCACATCAGTAAGGCAGGGGCAGGTGTCTGTCTCCTGGGACATTGTGCATCATTCTGAACTTCACTAAATGAGACAGAGAGACTCCCTTTTTACCTTGTGAAAAACAGAATCTCACAACACTCACACATTCTAGGTATGCAGTGGGATAAAATAGGAAGGATGATTGCTGATAAAGAAGTACACCCTTGGAAGACAGTGGAAGTGCTGTCACGGGCAAATGAAGAGTTTAAGGCTGGACATTTTAAGAAAGAGAGCAAGAGAGAGAAAGTGGGATGACCTTCCCCAAGTCAGTGTGGGGGTACATTGCGAAGGTGAAAGATTCCCTTTATAAAAGGTGACAATTCATATGCTTCTATTTAATCTTAGTTTAAACATATTAAAAGACTTTTCATGGAATAACAATAATTGACAATATAAATTCACAGTTATATATATGAATAGTTAATTTAAACAAAATACAGAGTGAACTTAAACATTGAAATTAAATCTCATTAACTCATGTTTTTCCCTAGTAAGTGTCTACAACTAAGTAGAAAATATTGTTTCCTTTAGCGTTTTAAAAACTCCTTTTAGTCAACTTTAGTTTGGAAGTCAATAGTCTCCTATTAAACAATGGGACATACTAGATATAAAATTTAAACAAATTTTTAGAAGTATTTATATAAGACTAGTTTGTAAATATTTTTGTTGAATACTTAAACATCTATTAATATGTTATTTGTTTCTTGAAGTAAAAATTGTAATATTTTCCAAACAAAATGATAGTTTCATGTTTGTGTGTTATATTTTTGTATATTTTTCTTTCCCTGAAATTTGTTCTGTGATTGACAATATTGATTTGAAATAAGAAACATAATCAAATTAATAATCATAAATTAAAACTCTGTGTCTACTTAGGTTGCTAGTATAATAAACATATAATTTAAAAAGACAATTAAATCTTCACATTCCAGAGAACTTTCATAATAGCTTTTACTCACATTATTGGAGAGGACTCAGAAAATATTTTAATGACATACATTATTAAATCTTGATTACATTTTTTTTGCTTTTCTATATTTTAATGTTAGATACATAAGATCCAATTTATATCAACCTTCAAATAATATCATTCAGGATTCTGACAAAGACCTTTCTACACAATGTAGAATGTTCTTTCTACAGAAAAAGCACAATAACATTCCAAAAAGGCACCCACCACAGGATAGCTCTTTGCTTTAAGGGATGTCGACCAAAGCTCACCAATTCTCTAGGCAAAGAAAGGTCAGTGTAGATCAAAGCGCTTACAGGGAGGTTTTCATGGTGCAGGAACACCAGATAAGTGTTCCATTTCAATTACTCTTTGATGAATAGCTATCATAGCGAACCCATTTTTGCAAAATACAGGAGGCTTGAAGTACAAAGACTTAAATTTTAAGAACAACCATTCATTTGGATAAATCTGGATAGATAGCTATATTTAATTTTCACCACTGTGCTATGTAGTTTGATTTAAGAAGTGTATGCCAGGCATATATGTTATTTTATTGCTTTAACAAAGATTTGGTTAGTGCCAGTCATGTGTCCCAAATCATAGTTATGATCTCTCATTTTTTCAACTTTATGGCTGAAATGATAAACAAAGACAACAAATAAAACCCAAAGAGAATTGAACTTGCCAGCACTGCCACCTTAATTCTCATAGATCCCATCTCTAATTGCTGTGAAGGAACCATATGAAATGACAAGAGCGTGCAAGTTTCAGAAGGAACATTACTTTCTCTAAAAGATATGTTCCTACTGGTTGTTTTTTCACACCATAGAAGATTTAAGAGTCTGTTTCTTGGACCTGGGAAGTATTGTAGGGGAAGAAGAGCTAACCTAGATGTGAGTTTCTGGGTTGTGTCTCCTGCACACCTATGTAAGCTCACAGTAGAATTTATGGAATAAGTAAAGATAAACCCATTAATGAGAAACACTTTACTATAACTTTAAAGCAAAGAATGACAAACTCAAAATGATAGATACTGACCGAGGAGGCACTCCCTGTAGATTTATTTTCATCCTGGTTGTAGTTGTTAATGAAAGATACCAGCCAGCTAGGGACCTGATGGCTCAGGACTTAAGAACACTGGCTAATCTTGAACAGGACCCAGGTTCGATTCCTAGCACCTACACAGGATTACAACCATCTGAAACTCCAGTTTTAGGGGATCAGATACTCTCTTTTGGCCTTCTTGGGCTCTGTACTCTCATAAGGCAAAGGCATACATGCAAGCAAACATGCATACACATGTGATAAAATAAATGTATCTGAACGGAAGAACCTTGTTCTTGCAAAAGACACAGGTCCATCCCTAGCACCCACATAAGGCTCACAACTATCTATAACTCAGTGCCAGGTAACCTGGCTCCTATAATAATAATCTTAAAAAGACGCCAGCCCTTCACTCAGAGGGATGAAGTAGTATTCTGGTGGGTACCTTCTGTCTCCCACATTCCATATTTAATGAGTTTCTTGAGACAAGGTTTACCTGTAGCTTTGGAGTCTGTCCTGTAACTCACTCTGTAGACCAGGCTGGGCTTCAAACTCACAGAGATCTGACTGCCTCCTCCTCCTCCTTAGTGCTGGGATTAAAGGAATGCATCACAGGAGCCCAACCTCATATATATACACATTGAATATTGTTTTTTTTTCTGTTTTTTTTTTCAAATACCCTTATTCTAATCTACTTTTCTTCTCTCCATCTTCTTTAATAGTTCTATACTTTCATCCTCAGATGAAGCCACACCTCCCATATATTTCCCATCCTTCCCCTCAAGGCACGTGTCCTACTATCTCCTCCTTTGCAGCCAGCCCCTGTGATATTTTTCTTCCCGTGCCTGGATAACATCAGTCTAGCAGTCTAGTCCCATACTTTTACTTACAAATTTCATCTTCTTTACATCCTGGAATTTTATTGTCCTTGTGTTTATGCATCACCTTTTCATTGTCTGTTCGCTGGCAGAGGAGTAGTCAGGTTGTTTCCATTCCCTGGATATTGTGAATAATCAATGACCAATAGATGTATCTGAGTGAATTCCTGTGGCATAAGCTGTCAAGTCCTTTGTGCATGTGACAAGGAGTTATATCCCTAAGTCATGCTGAAGCTGCTGGAAGAAAACATAAGCAGGATGCTACAAGATAGAGGCGTAGGAAATGGCTTTCTGAATAGGACTACCGTTACTGGTGTGTTAAACCCTATTTGACAAATGGGACCTTATCAAACTAAAAAGCTTCCTTAAAGCAAAAGAAATAATCAACTGAAAAGGAAAGCCTTTGGAATTGGCGATAATATTCTCCAGCTATAAATCTGCTAGAAGATTTACTTCCAAAGCAAGCAAAGAACTCAAAAAAAAAAAAAAAAGCAAGAAAACAGATGAGCCAATTAATTGATCTAAATAGAGTTATCCAAAGAAGAAATCAAAATTGTTAATAAATACCAAAAATAATGTGAAATTGCAAATTAAAACTACTTGGAGACTTCATCATACCCCATCAAGATGGCTAAGAATTAGAAAACAATGACAACTGCTGTTGAGGATGGAGGGAAAGGGAACGTCTCATTCGCTATGAGAAAGGTTCTGATGCAGCCCTACAAAAATCAGTGTAGAGAGTCCTCAAAAAGCTAAAAGGAGATTTGACTTATGACACAGCTAAGCACTTTTCCAAAGTCTAACAACTAGGAAACAGCCTTAAACAAATTAGCCTTAGAAAACAGTGGAAATTCCAATAACAGGACCAATTACAGAAGATCTCAAGGTCTACCCATAAATATTCTGATATTCAAAACAACATTTTAATCCCAAAGTACTACTTGTATATCTCAAGCATTCTGGATAAGCAATATACAAACTCTGGTAAACTTTGATTTTTAAAATTCATGAAGCTTGATTTTCTCTTTTAAATAAAATTTTCTCAAAACTTTTCCATTTTTGAATCTTATAGAACTAAACTAAATTGCTAGAACTATAGTGGCACTTCAATTAAACATTAATAGTAACAGTTAAGTTGTTTTAATTCCATGTATTGATCAAAACTCATAAAAATTTTATATCATAAACTCTATAAGCATAATAGCAGAAGATTACCAGAGATGGAGTATTCATAATAAGCTATAAGTTAGAATGAAAATTGATCTAAATTTTTATACCATAATAGCATTATAATTAAGAGTTAATTTATCTCTAGTGCCTAATTATGCTTAGTGTCATTCAAGTAATATAAAAAAGAAAAAGATTGTGCTGTGTGTATTCGTTCATGCACATGAGTATGTATACGTGTGTGTGCACATACATGTACTCATTTGCAAGCAGGCATAAAAAATGCAGATGTGTATATCCCAAGTAAACTTTCAAGAGTCTTCTCTGTGGATATAGAAATTGAACATGATTATTAGAATTTGGAAACAGACACTCTTACTTGGTGTGGGAAGTCCTTCTGTCTATGTGTTGTTTTTTATCAGTTAATGAATAAAGAAACTGTCTTGTGCCTGTGCAGGGAATAGATCTAGGCAGGGAAAACTAAACTGAATGCTGGGAGAAAGAAGGAGTGAGAAGCCTTGTAACCCTGCCAGAGACAGATGCAGAAACTTTAGCCGACAAGCCACAGCCATGTGGCAATACACAAATTAACAGAAATAGGTTAAATTAATATATAAGAGTTAGACAATAGGAAACTAGAACTAATGGGCCAAGCAGTGATTCATATAATATAGTTTCTGTGTGATTATTTCAGTTCTGAGCAGCCAGGATGTACAAGCAGCCTCCTTATAGCACTTACCAGCTGATGTTACTGTAGAAATCATATACATATAAGTAAAATAATCCTACACATTGAGTGTATAAAGTAACAGACAGAAAAAGGACTAGGAAGCTACATTCAATAGTCTTATATATAAATCCACAAATGGTGAGCATAAATTTCTTTCGTATGTATTTATTTGACATTTCATTCTTAAGAACTGCTGCATGGATCCTCTCAAACTAGGTGTTTGACCTGGTATCTTAAGACTTGTGTTTTTGCCTGGGTTCTAAATTAAATGACATACTGAGGCTGTCTTGAAGTTTTGATGCTATTTTTATGATGTGTTAACATGTTTGCCCAATAATGTTAGCAATGAAAAAAAATGTTTCTGTTCCTCAGGATTTAGACTAAAAGGAAAACCTTGATTCCACTACAGATTAGATTGTGGTCATATTTCAATAAATTAGAAAAAGATAATAGTTTTTTAGGTCATAATCCAGGTTAGGTATCTATCCACAGAAGGACATTTTGAAGCAGAGTTCCAGTTGGAACTTTAAAGAATATTTGTAGTCCTCTACTGTGCATTGTTCTGCATAAACAGACTGTGGTAATGCATTTGACCAAAAGTTATAGTTCAAATAATTCTGAGATTGTCTCTGCTTCTGTGCAAATAGTGATAGCCTCAGGTGACTGTATGCACCACTAAATATTACTAGCAAAAGGCCTTGTGTTATTAACTTTTCAAAAATAATATTTGCTTTCAGGTCCAGTATATCCAAAAACATAAAAACTGCACTAATTCATATTTAATTGACCACAGGGTTAGTTCACATTGGCAAAATCTGAATTATAGGAGACTTTAAAAGAAATACCACTTCTTTTCCCTCGTGAAGGCCCCTAATAGATTATTAAAGAAAATGAATATGAGTTCTTTGTTATGAATCCTGCTGAAATATTGTCTGTGAGTTCATGCCATAGAGATACCTTTTAGGTAAGGTCATCGCAAAATACATTTTTCCAGAACTTTGCAATTAAATGCTAAGACCTTTCTATTACTCAAAATCTAAAAGTTTGCTTCCTTTTAAACAAATCAAAAAATCTTTTCAGTCTCTTGGAATGGGGAGATGACTGAGTTGGTGAGGTGTTACTATGTAGCCTAATACATAGTATTANCTAATATAGAATGAAAACCTAATATATGTTCCACAAAATCCACATGAAAAGGCAGGGTGTTACAGCATCCCTCTGTACCCTAGTATTGGTGCCGGTGTCACAGACTCAGCTCCTGTTTCAGTTAGAGCCCGAGTCTGAAACAAGAAAGCAGAGAGGTTTACAGAACAGCACAAAATGTCCATCTCCAGCTTCCGTGTGCAGACATGGATATGTGTGTTTACCCTTCATTTATGCTAAACAGTGTGATTTCAACCTGTAGCTTACAGCAAAAAATGCACAAATACTACACCATATTACATTTTGTTCTGAAAGTGACAAAAGAAAATATCAGTCGTTTTCACACTTTAAATTTCATTTAATTCACAACACACACCCAGACACCAAGTTAGTTAGTCATTTGTAATTTTAAGTTGAATTTTCTTGAGAGCTTCATATATGAGTTTTGTATCAACAATACTCCTCCCCTTCCCTTTCCAACAATTTCCATATTCCTCCCTTTCTCCTAAATTAATGATCTATTTTTCTTTAAGTTTTATTGTTACATACATAAACATACTCATACATAACTGTCTATACAATTAACTGAGTTCACTTAGTCTTGCACATATGTACGTATGTCCAACTCTGATCACTTGGAATTGGAAGACTTATTTGGGAGGCAGGCTCAGGTAGAAACGGATTTTACCGTTTTCAGCTACTATTGACGACCGAGAGTACTTCATTTAGGGGTCGTATCGTGTGGAGCAACTCCCATCCACTTTGGTATGTCAGCTGATACTGTCATTGTGCAAATCGTGTGCAGGCAAACATATTGTTGAATGCTTATGCGTGCATTTTCCCTGTAGTGCCTTAGGAGGAAAATATAGCAGTATATGTCCTGGCCCTCTTACACTTAAGATTTTTATACTGTCACTCCTGAGTTGTTCCCTGACCTTTAGATATGATGATTGCATTGCAGTTATTTCAACTGAAGGTGGGCAGCATGCTAACACTTGTTCTCTGCATTTTAAGAATGTGTGGATCTCTCTAGTAGTCTCCATCTGTTGCAAAGACAGGCTTCTTTGATGAGAGATGGAGAATCTTTCCAATACCTACGTTTACCTGTGGGTATACGTGTAAGGTGGGTATATGAGCAAGTGTTTAGAATAAAGGTAGAATTTACATTCGTTAATTATAATAATTAGGGATTATTTTGAAATATTTGTTTTATTGCACAGGAGGAGAGCTAGACCTGATTCTCTGTGTAGGTGTGCCTCTAGAGTCCAGGTTCTTCTAAGCCATATGGAGTTGGTTGGGTTCATAGAACTAAAAATAAATCCCCTCCCATCAAGTAGGCAAGAAGTACAATCAGACAGATGTTGGCCACACTGAAGACAGATTATGTTGCTGGGCCAGCTAATGTTGTAGTTTGTAGAATTTACAGTTGGTTAGGACTACTGATTTCTTTTCTCCAGTAAAAACAATTCATTTAAACTGATCTGTTATTCATCAAGGTGCTTGTTTTTCTCAATGAAATGTTTTATTTAATATCCACGCTTACTCTTTACTGTTATATTAACAATACCATGCATGAGTCCATAATTCCCCTGAATTATCACAGTTTCAGTAGTTATCAATAAATCACTTTAAGTACATTACTCTTTTTGAGCTCTAGAACATGCACACACAAACACACACACAGAGGGAGAGAGAGAGAGAGAGAGAGAGAGAGAGAGAGAGAGAGAGAGAGAGAGAGAGAGAGAGAGAGAGAGAGAAATCAGCAATATAGTCAGCATTGCTCTTCAGAAAGGAAGTCGGAACTTAAGACAGATCCTAGGTCCCAAGCTCCCTCTGGCCTTATAGTTCTGTTTGAAGCCATCTACTCATTTAAAACTTCAAAACTCATTCTATGATGTCAAATTGCTACTTGTTCAAAAGATGTGAATGTTGATCATGAACAAGATGATGAGATTATAAGTACTCTTCTTCTTAATGTGAGAAGTCTCGTTATTTTGAAAACTCCATGCTTTTGTTGAATCATAATGCCTTTCCTGGTATCAATTACACTGCAAAACAATATTTTCCCTGCTAAAACTTTAAAAGTACCTATTTCAAAGTGGTTATGACTCTCTGTTGCCACACTTAAACAATTTTAAAGCAGGTCATTTCAATTTCATAAAATTGAATGTGCTCCAAGTGTTCCTAAGCCCATTCTGTCCTTTCCAATTGCCCCCACCAAATTGGGGAGAAATTTTGCTTCCTCCTTTGCAGCTCCAGTGCAGTGTTCTTTTAAACAGAACTTATCTTCTGTGCTCCTGGGAGGGAGCTCAAGATGTGATAAGATAAAAGAAATGAAGCTTGCAGTTATCTTTCTAATCCTCATGCCTGGGATTCCTTTCAAAGAGTGTGTTTGCTCTTATCTCAGGGGAAATTCCTCTTCCCTTGGACTACAAGGATCTGCCAAAGTATTTTAGAAAACAGGGTACACTGCCCATTAAGATAACAAAAAGCACCTGTCTTTTGAGAGGCCCTTGTGTAGAATAATATATCAAATATATTTATGTATTCTTTTAGCCTGATTCAAGACCCTTGCTACTCTCCCAAAGACAATGTGTCAGGGGAGAACAAAGGAAATTTTCTTCTAGATGCTCAAAAGATTGTCTGTGGTAGACTTTCCATCATGATTTCATCATGACTTCAGGCTCTCAGGCTTCATTTTCTATGGTCCAAAGTGATTACCAATACAATATCAATAGACGGAGCTGCCTCTAACCTGTTATTCCATTAGACTCTTAGATTCCATTAGAAATCGCTCTTTTTTTTAAAAACAAGAATATATAGTAAAAACTAGTACATGAGTGAGTTAACATGAATGCATATATTTCTTACAAAAATGAATTTCACTACACAAGAAAATGTTATAGAAAGATTTAAAATTATGCATAATCTGGTGTCCTTAAAGATAGTCTGGAAATAAATATCATACCACCCAAATAGAAATAGTTTTTAAACAGCCGTTTAAAAAGTATACAGAACTTTATATCTCCTCAACTATGTAGGCAGAGTTACTGTAATTTCAAGGACAGAGTATTTATATGTCCCTGTGTGTGTGTGTTCATACATGTATGCATCTCTGTGGCTACCTTTTAATTCTGAGCGTGATAATAATAAAACAACATGTCACAGCTGGACTCCATTTCTGTCCTAGTCACTGAAAGGCTTGTAGCAAATTGAAGTAGCTTTTCATTTCTCAATATTCACATTCGTGTTATCTTAGGGAGATTAACTTAATATCACATGCATATGTAGAAGCCAGTATTCTTTACATTTTTTCTTTTAGATTTACAAATATATTTCCTATCAATTCACACCACAATTACTAGAATTAATTGAAAACTTTGAAGGAATTGTGGGAAAAAAATCCAAATAAACTCCTCTGTATTCTTCCACTTTCAGAGGAAAAGGACATAGAAAAAAAAAAAGCTGTCCTTTTTTGACAGTGAGTGAACAGGCCACCCCATCTAGTCGAAAGGGAGAGTTCACACACCTTTACTATGAGTGCTAACAGCCAGCTACTGAAATAGCTCTAGTAACTTAAAACAGAATTTCTTTAAAGAGGGCCCTGCATTCTTCTTGCTACACCACAACCAGAATTGATTCTCTTAAATATAATTTGGAGATATTGATGTGTTCACTACTGCATTGTTTAGATTTCATTTTAGTACATTATCCTGGCCGATTTCACATTAATTGGTATTTCGTTTTACCTCTGGCTGTGGGATTTTAAAAATTACACCTCAATTTATATGCAAATGTTGAGCCAAGATTATAAGAATGGTTCTAAATTCCACTCTTCTTTGTAGAACTTCCTAAAAATATGACATTCAAATTACATGTACTAAAATTTGCATAAGAAGTAGCTGTATTTGTACATTTTTTTTTTTTGAGAGAAGGTCTCTTTCTATGTTGCTCAGGCCAGTCTCAAGCCCAGGGGCTCAGATAAACAATACTTCCTTCTTATTCTTCAAAGTAGCTGAGATTACAGGTACATACCACCATCCTGGATATTATTTGCACTTAAACTTATTCTAATTGATGGACAAAGATGTTAAAATTGCATAGTACATTAATGAAGTATAAGGTGAAGTATTAGCACACATTCATTATTTTATAAGTACATCCAATTAAATAATCTGTGTTAAGGTGAAAAAAAATCTTTTACTATAGTTTACTGCACTATAGTTCATTACTCTTATTTTATTATCATATGACAGCAAAACAGAATTTCTGTTCCTACTTAATACTGAAAAATCAGCTTCCCCGCTGCTTCTATTTGCTTTAGCTTCTAGTAAGCACTTTTCAATAACTCAAGCTCTGGAAGATCAACCATTTATAATGCGTGTAGGACCTTTTTTTCTATATGTGCCTTTTTTCACTTAACATGGATCATCAGTTTTACCTTTGTTGTCAAATACCACATGACCTCATTCATTTTTATGACTAATATTAATTGAATGACTGAACCACTTTTTCTTTGTCTATCCATAAGAGAATGGAATAGCTAAATTATTCCCATTCCTTGGCTTCTTTAACTAGGACTACATAAGGGATGAGAGGGCTGTTACCTTATCAACAGATTGTTGTCTTTCTTTTGGATATATATCTGCTTGGGGGAATACTGGATCATTCAGTGTGTGAGTGTGTGTGTGTGTGTGTTCACTATTGCATTGTTTAGGCTTCATTTTAGTTTTTGACAAACAACCCTGACAAACTTACTGTTTTGTAAAAGACTGAACTGAACCTCTATGAAATATACAAACAGGAAGAGAACTTCTGTAGAACAAGCAATATTTTTAAGAAGAAAACTCAAGTATATGTTTGTGAGCAGACTTCTGTTGTATTATGGAACTCTTAATTAAACTACATACCTGCATGTATATATTGCAAAACATTTAGACACAACTTACAGTGCTAAGGGAAAAGAGTGTAAGCTTCAGCAGCTTTCTACATTGAAATGCTTAAGAAAATAAAAAGAGGAGGAAAATATGTTTACAGAAAGAAAAAAGGCAATTAGCCAAGAAAAGCATGACTAATGTATAGAACAACTCACTATAATCACAGCTGGCATACCTTGTGTTCTGTATGTGCTTCTGTGCATGTTTATGTTTAAACTTGGTTAAGAGCCTTGTGTTGACTGATGTTTCTATTCTGCTAGTTTCTTGTTCTGCCCGGTTCCCACAATTGTTAAGTCTCCCTAGCGTTGGGATTAAAGGCGTGTGCCACCACACCTTGAAATCATTGAGTTCTGCCTGCCTCTGTCTGCCATGTGTTGGGAATAAAGCTGTGTGCCACAACATCTTGAATTCACAAAGGTGTGTCTGCCTCTGCCTCCCAAGTGTTGGGATAAAGGCATGTGCCATCATACACAACTACTCTATTTTTATCTTTTTTTCTCCCAAGCCTACATATATATTTTAAACAAAGTAAATCATTTACAGTTTTTTTTTGTCTTTGAAACTATCTTTACTTTATATCTTTCTCTTTTTCTGACCACATGAGTCTTTAATTTGCTAAGCAATATGGAGAGGATTAAAGTCCTGGCTTTGATGGCTAAATCCAGCCCATTTCATTGCTTTCTGAGATTCCAGCCTCAATGAAGAGGTACTGGCTGCAGCCGTGTTTATTGTCAAAACTCTATGACATTTCAAGGTCCCTGCCAGCAAGCAAGCTGCAACAGTGTGCTTACAAACCACATTCAAATGTTCTGTAGCTGGACCTACTTCCTGAAAGAGTCAGAGTTTGTGTTGGCAGGACCTCCCAGAAAGCTGGCATTTTAAAATGACACAGCTTTTTTTCCTGCTATAGCTGAAAATCAGAAAGCATGTGGTCAGCTTTTCATCAACACCATTTAATTTTTTCATGACAGAACCTCTTAATAGAGCTGCAAGGTTTTGCAGCTAAAGCTGAGTCAGGAAGCCTCTCTTAAATGAGAGTGCTTGCTTGCCTCTAGAAAGCAGAGCAGACCTAAGAAATTGCTGCTACCAAGAAGCCATGCTTTATTCTTTTCTGTCTTTCAAAGCTCCTTCAGGTGTTAAGTGGATGTAGTTGTCCTCATGGGCGCCATTTGTTTTGGGGTTTCTGTCCTGCCCAGTTCCCACAATTGTTAAGTCCCAAAGAAAATCACAGAGAGGTCTGCATTAACTATAAACTAATTGGCCCATTAGCTCAAGCTTCTTATTAACTCTTATAATTTATATAGCCCATTATTTTTATCTGTGTTATCCATGTGGTTAAGTACATTATTCAGCGGGGCAGTCACATCTTGCATCTTCTGTGTCTGGGCTGGAACTGTGTCCTCTTCCCAGAATTCTCCTGTTCTCCTTGTCCTGCCTCTACTTCCTGTCTGGGTGGCCAGCCTATACTTCCTGCATGGCTACTGGCCAATCAACATTTATTTAAAATATAATTGACAGAATATAAACAATTGTCCCATACCAGTTTTGGAAGAAAGAATGGAAAAGGGAAAGGGTAAAAGAAAGAACATGAGAGGTACTTGAAAAATATTTAGAGTATTAAGCAATAACCCATAAATTTGCCTATTTTTTAATTGTATTTGTCTCAAACATAAAACAAACATTCATAGGAAAGCACATGTACTCTCTTGCCATCCCAAATAGAATACGAACTCTCCATGGCTGGGTTTTACCATGTTTAGAAAAATATCTGTCCCTAGAAGAACAGTGGTTTCATAAATGTTCAACCAGCCACACTGAATGGTAATCCATATATTGTTTCTCTTTATCTTATAATCAACAGTGGGAATCATACTTTTTTTCTCACTTGTAACTTACTTAACTAAAGCTCAAAAAGATTTTGTTCATTCTTTATGCTCACTTGTGAGACAGATTATTGAGCCACATCCAATTAATATAAAAACCCATTCTGTGTATTTTTGGAATATTTACTTCTCTTCACGTTTTTAACTGATTCTGATATGTCAGAAACATTAAGAGCGATAATTTTGTGTGTGTGTGTGTGTGTGTGTGTTAGTTCATTTGAACTGGAGAACAAACTGCCATTTGTTGGGCAGCTCATGAACAGCAGGAATTTATTTCTCAAGTTCCAGAGATGGGAAGTCACAGTATAAGTAGGTAGCAGAATCCAATGAGTGCTTTCTTTAGGGTTTTTCAGTGATTCCTTCTAAGCAGGATCTTTCCCAAGTTAATGGGGAAATTGGATTTCTCATGTCTGTTTCATAAATACCATCACTAATGGCTCTAATCTAATGAGGAACTCCCATGACCAGCCTGTAGCCTACTGGTTACATGTGACAAAGAACAGGTATGAACAAGGCCCCAAAGCAAGCTCATTAACTAATGTAAAACATTATGAAACTTTATTATTATTATTTTTTGGAACTCAATTATGTGGTCCTCAGTCATGGAGATTGTAGATTTCAATGTTGTGTTGCAATATCAAAAGTTTAGGTACATCTGAAATTCTTCTAAATGCCCCATTTTGAACTAGAGTTGGATCACCCTGAGATTTTGAGATATGTAGGTGAAACAGAAAGCACACACATTGAAGTCATATTAGCTTAGATTCTCAGAAATATTTNTGTGTGTGCCTGAAGGCCAGAAGAGGGCACCAGACCTCATTACAGATGGTTGTGAGCCACCATGTGGTTGCTGGGAATTGAACTCAGGACCTTTGGAAGAGCAGGCAATGCTCTTAACCACTGAGCCATCTCTCCAGCCCTCTCAGAAATATTTTAAAATTTTAAACTTGTGGTTAACATTTCAGTTATTAAAGGAAAATACATTCTAAAATATCAATTGCCAATATAACATTTACTTTTTATAAAAATAACACAGGTGGTATTATTAAAGTTATAATATTTATATCTTCTCCATTTCCTCATATAATAGTAGCTGCAGGTAATAATTGTAAGAAACCTTATTTACTAAAATCATCATGGTAATAATGATCAATTGGTAAGAAACAGAAATAAGGACTTTTATAGTCATTGTGCTTTTAATATGCTGGGCAAGTCAATTTATTATCTCTTTCCATCTTAAGCACAAATAAAGATATTTTGTTGGCTGGTTTCTCTTGTATATGAGATAACAAACTGCTCCTGTGAATTTAACACAGGCTATTGAAAAACACTAAATTAAATGCTTTTATAAAAGTAATAAATACAGACGCCCAGACATATCTATATATAATCATCATATTCTATTTGCTAACTTCCTGATTGGCTGTAATTACCTGTGCTAAATGAATATTAAGATCAATGGTTGGTATATTAGTATAATTCTTAGAAGCGATACAGTGAATCATAGTTAATTTATTTTGTGATAAACACTGGGCTTCTAAACACTCAATTTCAACATTTATTTTATATTTGTCACTTAAAGTTTTGTAATAAATCCAATTTAGAAATAGCCGCAGAAGTAAGTGTACTAATTATTTTCCTAATTTTAGAAATCAATCCAGCAATTGTACATGGACAGTGCTCTGCCATTATAAAGAGATTGATGTATATAGTATATATGTCCAATTGAAGGCTTCACATAGACTTTTTATTATTCTAATAAGGGAATGGTTGTATTTTTATTTAAACTGTCTTAGTCTGTCTCTCCCATATACTTTCATCAACCACTGAAGAATAATTGATTCCATTACATTATATTACCCAGTTCTCTTCTGAAGATCATTTTTCATTCTTATTCATTGTTTCTGCTCATACAAATGGATAGTTTTATGTTTTGACCAAAAGCGGTCCCATAAAGCATGTAGATGCATGTGAGTGTACATGCCATATCTTCTCCCTTTCCCTGACCTCTTTCTTCTATCTATTTCTGTTCTATTCATAGTCAAAAGTGGCTTATTCCTAGGGTTTCCCTTCAGTAACTTTCCAAATTTAGGGAGCCTCAAAAGTTATTGCTGCACGTGACACTCTAATTGGTAAACACTCGCAACTCAGGCTTTGTTGCATAATGAAATATATTTCTGCTCATTTCCATTTATAGATACATAACCTGGTACTTATTGATTTTCTTTGGAAACATTTTATTTAATATTTCAATAAAACTGTGGACAGTTTTATTTCTTTTTTCTTATTTTTTTTCTGTTCGGTTTCATTCATTTAACCACAATAACCTCACTCAACTTCAAGCTTGCCCTAAGGCACCCTATATTTACTGTTTTATTGGATGTCTTAAAGCAGAATCTAAGCATTAAGGCTTTGGCCTCCTGGAGGCTTGGCAAAGGCAGCCCCAGGTAATTAGATGAAATGGGCAGCAGACCTGAGGTGCTGGAATCCAATGCCTTTTCTGAAGTTTGTGCCTTCAAGGTAAGAATCCAATTTGTTCCCCCCTAGGGCCCATTTAGGAAAACCTTTCCTTTCCACTATGGGAAGAAATGCTTACATCACAAAAACATTGATGTCATCATTTGTTGTAAAAGGTAACTTGCTGCTATAACAAATCATTCCAATTTGTAACTATTATCAATCAGACAAATATCTTCTCTGAATGAAATCAGCATAGTGTGTTGAGGCTGAATTCAAAGTTTACGCCCAGCTACATTATAGCAAGGTATATGAAAGGAAGCAAAGATGCCATCCTTTAGATTTAATTCTTTAACTATCATGCCTGTGTTGGAAATATGTAACCATCAAGGATTATGGATTATCCGCAACTCAGGATCTTATGTGGAAGGCATTCCATTTAATGACTCCTCATTCCATTGGCCGTTAGACTATAGATCAGCTGCGCGCGTCTGCCTTTCAACATCCAAACTGTTTAGCTCCCACTAATAGGTACATTAAAAAGGATCTTACTACAAATATGAATGCAGACATCATCGCCATGTACATTTCTGCCTAGGCTCACACTTTTTAAAAGCTCCTAAGAGAAATCTTCATGAAGATAAACTGTAACCCTTTTTGTGCAGTGTTTGCTAATGGAGAAAGACACGGCATGCATTTTTTCTGGCCATGGCTGAACTAGAGCTTGAGTATGGCACTGAAGAATACAAAAGAAAAAAAAAAGATTTAGAATAATCAATATAGCTTGATAGGTGTATATAATTGATACCTTGTTTAGCTTTCTGTACAGCTGTGAAAGCATCCTTTGAAATAATGTTAGAAACACCACTAAAACTGTAAATTGAATTACACAATGTTATCACAGCACCTTGAAACAGTGATGGGTATCATTATCGAGAAATTGGTCTAATGGGGTTTGAAATATTACAAATATAATCTAAACCTGCAAATAATGAAGAATCTCAAAAGATTTCAGAAGAAATTTCCTTAGGTTTCCAATGGCTTTTGTACATGTTGCTTTGTAAAGGAAATTGAACTGGAATTCCTAATGAAGTTTCCTGAATGTTACCTGTTAGAAAACCAAACAAGCAGAGAACCGAATAAAAGGCATTTTGCTAAAGAGGCACTTTAAATGGCAAAGTTTACTGCATGTGCTTCCAATACCCAGAAGATTCTAAAACCACCATGCTCATGTAGTGTTTGTGAAATAATTGTGAGAACAACTTATTGAAGCTCGCTATAAATAGTTTATTTAACCGTGAGCAAATCTTATGGAGTCGATATGAATCTTGAGTGATCATGTTTTTGGTTGTATATCTTGAGGGGAAAAAGTTATTTAGACAAACGTAAGTGTTTTTGCAGACAGAGAAAGTGTATTTTGTTCTGGATCTGCTTAACAAATTTGCTAGTGTTGAAAGCAGAGTCCTAGAAATCTTTTTGCCAGTAGAGCAGGAGAGAAGACTCTCCTGAAATCCCTTTTCTTCCACGCATATTATCCTTTCCGGGGAACGAACGAATAAATGGATGGTCAAGGAAAAATAATTTCTGAAGTGTCCTAATAAAGTATATTTTGATCATGAGGATCACAGACAATATATTACCTTTATACCTATTCTGAAATGCAGCCAGAAAAACTCATATTAAAATATTTCCCTTGGAAGTGGTGATATTTAGAAGACTATAATTTAAGGGTCATTTTAAAATAAAATGTTATAATTAATTAGACATTCTAGTGCCCCAGTCTACACACACACACACACAAACACAAACAGAGAGAGAGAGAGAGAGAGAGAGAGAGAGAGAGAGAGAGAGAGAGAGAGAGAGAGATTTTTCATTAGTTGTATAGTTAACGGGCTTAAAAGGTATTTCAAACAGTTGACCACAAATTGTCATTTAAGATAATCCATAGTGTCATGAAACTATTATGTTTCAGTTACATAAAATAATAGGAACAGGAGTAAATCATGTAAATTATATCAGTTTCTATGTTCTTGTCAAGCCATTGTGAGTTTTCCCTCTATTACAAAGTTACAACCTTTGTCACATACGGCAAAATGTTGTAGGATGGTGTATGTAGTTTTCGATAGTGTCAAATATCTTTTCCTGTGTTACATGGGTTTTGGATTTAGGGGACATTCTATAGTGTGAGAAAATATCATTTCAGACAATTGCAGATGTTACTAAACATCTCTGTGTGTATTTATATAGAGAAAGATGTGACTCTACTCTTATTCTTGAAATGATGACAGGTGTTACCCAAGCATCTCGTGAAGCATACAAAAATGATCATTTCCCTTCATCTGTGTACACTGGCTGTGCAATTTTGCCATATAAAACGTAACGCCCAGTGCAAGTTGATATCCTTTCAAATGGTTTCTAAAGATTAAAAAAATGAATTGTGTCATGTATGTTACTAATATTGGCTTCCCTGCAAGGTTGAATAAACAGAAAATAAAATGAAAACAGCTGCAGAGAGTGATCCCAGTATGAAATATGGCCATAACATTTCATTCCAATCAGAATCGCTGTTTATTTTCAATATTAAGACCAGCAGTAGGTAAGACCACCGGCTGAAAATTAAAAGCTAATCTATGGAAAATTGTAACCAAGGGATGTGTAGTCTGAATTTGAACATTTGTTAAGTAAGTCATGAAACATGAGAAAGAAGCCAATCCTCTCACTCTTGTGTTTGATTTTTACCTTGGTGCCTATACCTGTGGGCTGTGTTTCTTACTATCAAGCTACACGACTGTCTCACACTTGTGAGCTACTGGTTGCTAGACCATGTCGGTCTCGTTTTCTTGGTCCATGCTGCCTGCTGACATGCAGGGCATTGTTTTAAGAAGCTCAGAGATTCTGTTAGCAGCAAAGTTGATTTTGGAGAATCCAAGTCTGCGTTTTTTGTAAAGTACTCCACATTTTGGCTCTTTGGACTTCTCGCACAATAAAACTGCTATAAAACCCGTTTCAATTCACACTGCAATTTGATGAATTGCCTTCTCTGGATCTCATTATGAATGTGTTTTAAAGTGTGAGTGCAGAGACCGAGGTGTTTTAAAATAACAAATAGGTGCACGGCAAATGAGAAGCTGCATGTCTAAATGCCTCCGGTTCTGAGTGCAGTGGTAAGAAGCCCCTCTAATTCCACACATCATCTGTTTATTGTTTTATTAATGCCAGACCAGGCAATTTCATTATTAGTATACAAAAGAATACATCTGTGTAGAGAATGCCACATCAGGGGGGATGGCAGGCTTGACCTTTGAGTGAACCAAATAACCCCAAGCTAGTCTGGGTTGCCACTGACAGCAGCAACACCTGATGTCTCTGGCCAGGCAATTCGCAGGATGCACTTCCTGAGCTCTTGTCTTCATTAGGACTTAAGCAGCTCACTCTAGATGTCAAAGCTTCTGGGAGAGGAAATGCAAAGAACATTTGCATGAGGTAATTTTTCTTTCCTATCTTAAAGGCAGGATCACTAGTTGAGGAACCTTTTTGCTTTCGGAGCCACTAAATCACTGGCAATTCCTGGGAGACACACTTAGGTGGAATCAGTTGTCTTCAAATTATAGAGCTCTCCATTGTCAAGAGACCTTAGAGCCGTGACAACCAGGAGAGCAGCCTCTCGTCCCACACCACACAGGCGCGAGTTGGCAGGATGACTTCTGTTCGGGATCAATAACCATCAGGGATTTCTCTTCCAAATGATCATGTCCTGTCCATTTTAAAGGCATTTATATACTTAACATTTTACAATCCTGTTCCAACCCTTCTGAAGGCTGCCAGATTATTAAAGTCTGGTTTCTAAAAATAAGAAAGTAGCCAGGTGGGGGTAGCTCACACCCATAATCTCAGGAGCCTGAGGCAAAAGGATTGCTGAAAGTATAAAGGCAGACTGAGCTACATAATGAGACACTACATCAGAAATCAGAAAAGAATACTAACCAAACAAAACTAGAAAAGGAAAAAAAACCAAGTTATTTGACATACATTTATTTCAATTTGACTTACATACTGATAGGACTGCTTCTGCAAACTGAATGTCACAGAAAAGAACCCTGTGCCTCGGGCTGACATAACTCCCCCCCCCCCATCTTTTGTTCCACAGCCCAGGGAGTGTTACTGTCTTTCCTCAAATTAGGGTGGAGTAGAGAATCAAGGTGGGAATGCCTGTGGAGCCAGGTGTCTCTGAGACTGAGAATAATTTCAGGGGAGCAGCTTATAACAGTGTCTGTACTTCATGTCTACTTCTTCATTTACAATAACTATAAAGACAGTGCCCAGAATAGATGAAAGGACAGAAAGAGAGGGAGTGAAAAGGAAGGGAGGGAGGAAGGGATGGAGGGAGGGAGGGAGGGAGGGAGGGAG
>NW_026067938.1:4174230-4200374 GCF_014885135.2 Alexandromys fortis
AGAGAGAGAGAGAGAGAGAGAGAGAGAGAGAGAGAGAGAGAGAGAGAGAGAGAGAGAATCTGATTGTGTAAGTGTACGAAAGTATCCTGAGGAGGTAAGAAGAGAGTTGCGCATCTATGGGTCTCTGTCCCTACCTCCCCTGCATAGCGCTAAAATGCTACACTATCACATTACCAAGAAAGCCATCTCTCCAGCTCTGACTTTTGAAAGTCTTTCTGCTGCAATAACACAATGAATTAACAAGTAGAGCGCCTTTATTTTAGATAAAAGCCTTTTTCTGGACAGTTCCTATTGGGCATAATTGTAGTGGATTTAACGAGCATTTAAAGGACAAAGTACTGCTCTTATGTGCTTTGTGCTTTGATACTTGCTTTCATAGATAGATGAAGACTCTAAGGGTGGGATGAGTTTAGTGATCTGTCCAGGACCACATGCCTAGAGAATATTTAAACTAACATTCAGAATTCTCCACTCACAGTCCAATTCCAATGTACCCTGACTATCAAATCTATCATTGGAAAGTAAATACATAACTATATGACGGAACAAATGTCAAATAAATATTTCTAAATTCCTGTATTGTTAGTCTTCTTCACTAGATACCATGTCTAATTTTATGAATTATCCAAATGGTTTATCAGAGGATGGGAATACTTCCCAGGTTAAATGGTTGAATCCGGAATTTCTTTTACTGGTCATTTATTTTAGCAGAATTTGTATGTTTATTGACCCCACAGACTTAACACAATGTTTATGATACTGGAAGGTGGTATGTGTAAGTTGTATTCCCTTTTATTGATTTTCCTGTTCTATAATTTATTATTTTATGTGCATTGGATCTTTGCCTGCATGTATGGTGGTGTGATTTTGGAGTTACAGACAGTTGTAAACTGCCATATGGGTGCTAGAAATTGAACCCTTGTCCTCTGGAAGAGCAGTCAGTGCTCTTAACTGCTGAGCCATCTCTCCAGCCCATTTACACTTACTTTTTATAATTCACCACAACATAGGTGCTAAAAAACTCTGAAAACACTTGTCAATATATTATACACTTTATTTAACTAGTCATATTTGACAATATGCATGAAATTATCTTTTTACGTATGCCGTTATAAAAGTACTACATGGACAACATTTCAACATCAGATGGAAAGTGATATGTAAATTCAGTAGTTAAAAATAGATGCTGCTAGTTAATAATAAAAATAGCCATCACCCAAGCAACCAGGGACTTTGTTGAATTTCCAGATTTAACCATTCCAATTTAGGTTACCATACATAATAAAATCATCAAGAGAATTAATATATTATGATTCATCTATTTTCAAGACTTATGAGGATGTTAAAGGTGGTAGAAACCCACCTGCAAAATATCCTAAGCTTCCCTGGCATCTCAAAATATTTCTTTTATTTAGAACTCGGAAGTGATTATCACAGACATGAAAGACACTGTATAATAAATCTTGGTGCCTGAAGCTAAAATGCAATAATAAATTTAATCATAAAACAGTAAGATTTGTTGCAGACTTAGTAACCCCATCACTCTGTTGCCTGAAGAGCATCTACAAATAGTTCTGGCTCAAGCACTTTTTTGCATACTATTTCAAAATCTAATCAGCAGACACCTGGATGATCATGACTTTGAGTTTCCCTTGCCGACGTCTAGACACATCATTGAGAATCAACAATCTTCAGTTTGAAATGATATTTTAATATGTATTCCCAGATAAACAATATACATGCTTTGGGGTTGCCTATGTGACCAAGTGCTGTTTGCAATTTCCCTAAAATATCTTTTGTAATAAGTATTTTTCTAAATGAAACGTATGCCAATAGTTAGATGTGATTTTATTTTTAGTTAAAATATCAGCCTGGCTTTGGTATTAAGCCATATTTTTTTTAATTTTCTTACCTAGAAAAAAGTTTGCTATATGTTGTAGAACTATTGGGTTATTTTTTTTTCTTTTTGTTACTCAGTAGTTTTACTTTAATTCTCCCCAGAAAACTTTTTATATTTTATGGACCTTCACATTATGACCTGTAAATCATCAATCATAAAAGCTTTAATTTGAGAGAAAGGATGACAAAAAGCTGAAAACTGACTTTCTGAACCAAAATTGCTTTCTTAACATATATATTTAAAGAGGAAAATTCCTATGACAGGTTCATTGCAATGTAAAACATCATCTCTGATAGATTACAGGTATTTTAAGATTAGTAATTTCCATAGTCATTTTTCTGCCTACAAATGCTTCAGATTTAATTTAAAATAGCATCTGTATTAATTTTTATCATTTAGAATAAAAGTTGATTGTTTCTGGTGCTTGTAATTCTCTGCAGTACTGCACATCAAACTGTGCTCTCTGGAGAATTTAAATCATAAATAAAATCTGCATGTTTCTCCCTGCAGGAATTCTATCTGAATCAAATCCATCTTTAATTTCTGTCAGAATGGGCCATTAATAATTTATTAACATTTATTGTAGTTTATACCTTACACCTTAAAATAACTTAAGTTGTTTTAAATGCATATAAATTATACTTTGAAAATTATTATATATAGTTTCTTCTGTTCTTGATTCTGCTGATACATCTCTGAATGGTCTGTGTATTGTGCTGGGCATTGCAGAGCACATGAAGGAATATAGCTTAAGTAGGAAGGACTGAAATTAATTTTAATGTGTATCATTACATTGACATGCAGTAACCTATGACTCCGTGCCTGCTCATTTAATTTAATTAAAGAATTCCAGTCTTAAAAACTCTTTACAGGTAAAATTACAAACCTATACGGATACAGATGAGTGACATCAGTTTCAAATACGGGCATCATATAAAATGTATTATATAGCAACCAAGATCTATAAAAATTGGTTTTATTCAAGAAAACTATCGTGTTGTCAAATGTTATTTCAAATGTTACAGTGTTGTCATTCTACCAAAATGAAAATATTCTTGGCTATATGACATTTTACATATAACCATAAGTGAAAAAAAATCAAGTGCCAATTGTTTATCTATAGAAAATGCAAGTCACATCTCACTTTTACTGTTGGATGACATAAAAACATTATTTAGAAAGAATATTAAGGTTAAGAAATCATTTCACCAGTTTAGCCTATTATTTATAGAGAGCATATATCCTATTCAATATACATACTCNATGAGAGAGAGAGACAGGGACAGAGAGAGAGACAGAGAGACAGGGTGTATTCTGAACTCCTTTGGAATATTGGCCGGCACTACTCTTACATGATTAGGGCATCTACTCTGTGATTTCCACCTCCTGACAACTGTAGCTATCTGTGATAGGACTGAAACTCATCAAGAAGCTTGCTAGAAACTTAATAATAACAGCCTCTACAACTAAAGAGGTCTTCAGAAATTTTGCACTGAAGATCCTAAACATAATAGAATAAGTGTTACTTTAAAAAAATCTTTTACTGCTGATTTTTATCCTTCATTTTATTGTTAATAAATCAAATAAATTGCTAGGAAAAATACAACTTCTGTGTCTTTATTATTCCATGTTAAGGAATATGGCATTGTTGTTAAAGTATCAAATTATAAATTGTGTCCTCTTGTTAAGACAAAAGATGATGACTCAGTTGAGAAGAAATTGAAATTTAACCTGAAATCCAGTTCAACTAGGCTTCTTTGCCATCGACTTCCAAAAATTTTAGCCACTGCCATAAATTTAATTAATCACAAAACTAGCAGAATTCCAAATTTAAAAAATCCACAAACTTCAAAGGTATTTATAGGTTCAACTTTTAAACAATTCGAGCAGCCATGAAAAAAATGAACTTTGTTATAATTTGGAATTGGATTTTTACATATTGCTGCTACTTACATGTGATATATCATGTTCAAACATATGTGTTTACTCAGTACTCTACACAGAAATGTGTTATTCTGGTGCTTCTTTTTGTATGAAATAATATTGTGATAGTGTCATGGACAAATATAAGAAGAGTTATATTATTGTTAATTGTGTATGAGTGTGTGCAGGATATGTGTGTAGGCATACATGCTATGGTTCAGGTGTAGAGGTCAGAGGACAAATCTACGTTGTTGGTTCACTCTGTCCATGCTCACATGTGTACTTATTAGCAGCATTCATATCCAGTCTGCCAACAACTTAATCCTTCTTTGCCCTGTGAAATTTTTCCATAATATCTGGCCCCAAAGTAACGGCTCTTGAACAGAAGGAAAGGGAGAGATGCAAAAGCCACAAATGAAAACTTTGGATCTCTTTGACCAAATCTCAAAAGCAGCATTCACTCACCTCAAGCACACTAGCATGTCTCATCCAAGAGAAATGATTGAATAAGTCCCGGTCATACATGCCGGGAAGATTGTCCAAAGATATTCATACCAGAAGATAGGGTCCCTTCAGCCTACTGGCTATATCTGACCAAATTCATTAAATTCTTATGGAAACTTTCAAAAGTGAAAGAAAAGGACATAAATTACTGCAAGTGAATTGAATTTATCAAAATATCTATTAGTTTCCATTACATTCAAGAGAGGTTTAGCACGTTTAAAAATTTTTAATTTTATTGTTTTACATGTATTGGTGCCTTTTGCTCGTAGGTATGTATACTTGCACGTACCAAGTATGTGCCTGGTACCTGAGGCAGTCAGACAAAAGCACTGGATCTCCCATAACTGGAGTTAAAGATGGTATTGAGCTGCCGTGTGGGTGCTGGGAATTGGACCTGATTCACCTAGAAAAGCAACGAGTACTATTAAACACTGAGTCAAGCCTTTGGCACCTCTGGCCATATCTTAATCATAGTAATGCTATACAGAGAATACAAATCAGTCCATGGCAGCCGGATATTTATTCCTTTATAATAACTCATTGTTGGACCATAGTAAGAACATGGTTTTATTTCTTTGGCCATAACTAGTAGCTTCTCATTTATATGTGGTATTTGCTTGTACAGCTGATCTTATATTTTTTATATGTCACAGGAGCTTAGGAGTAAATGGCATTACATAAACAGACCTTCATTTGAAAGACAGCCCTGGCAGTTACAAGCTATGTCAATTTTCTTAGTATTTTGCTTCTATTAATCCTTGGTACAATGAAGAAAACAATCAAACTTCACATATTGTAAGAAACAAAATATCCATGCACTAAAAACTTTGAAAAGTGTGTGCCCATCACTAATTAGGCTGGCACTAGGGTATATCTTCTCAGCATCAATATGACAAGCAGGGAAGGTAATAGAACATCATGTCAAGCAAAATGTGAAGATACTACAAACTCTTAAGTTCTCATCTAATGAATGGGCCATCCGATCGAAAAGAAAATAATCCTAAAGTTCTCAAATTCATAACATTTTTATTAGCAATTACTTTGAAATAATTTTCTGTCCTCTAGAAAATACAAGATACAAAAGAACACTTAACATCATGTTTTTTTATTAACCAAGAAAACCCAGTTTAAATGATCAAATTCGGTTAGGAAGTTGCACGTGTAAGAAAGAAAAACTTTTCAGTAAAGCCCTTTGCACCAGAGGCCCATTCTCCACAAAACCTAAGAAGAGACAATAAAATCTCTCTCTATGTAGCTGAGTCTGTAACATTTATGCTAGCAGAGTGATACCTAAGAGGGCAAGCTCAGGAAAAGAAGTTTAAGTTTTAGCTATGGTGACACTTAATGAGATGTTAGTGATATTTTATATCAGGTCTACTAGCATCTAATTGATAATGCCAGTCTTCAACATGAGCCATGTCGAAAGTGTCTGGGGACATGCTGAGCATCTGAGCATCGCCTGAAAATCTGACTTTCCTACAGTTCATTAAAAACTATGTTGCAGACATTGCAGACGACAAAAGCACAAACTCAGTTTTTTTTTAATTAATAGTTTAAATATTTTATAACTAAAATTTGAGTCATGAAAGTGTTTGTGTGTGTCTTTAGCAGTATTTGTTTATATATTTTAAAGAAATCTAGGAGAGAATGTCATCCTTTTCTTAGTAGTAGACTTAACTGAGCTCTGTAATAGCAAACAGCAGTGATATACAAAATATAAAAGATCTTGAAATTCAGACCTTTTACTACACTGTACTGTAAGTGTGTTAAGACTAGGGGGTTTTCAAAATGTTTCTTTTTTTTTCTGTACCTTTGGTGCCTGTCCTGGAACTAGCTCTTGTAGACCAGGCAGGCCTCGAACTCCCAGAGATCCGCCTGCCTCTGCCTCCCGAGTGCTGGGATTAAAGGCGTGCGCCCCCACCGCCCGGCTTTCAAAATGTTTCTTAATGATTCAACATCTCACATTTGAACTCAAATCTTTCGCTTGTTTCCAGTTCATATTTCAAATAGGTCAGACTGGAATTAATTTTGGAGTAAACCTGTCATTTACACCTGCCTTTCCATCTCTCTTGTAAGATCTAATTAAATACACAAAGTATATTAACTTTGGTCAGTGGAGTGACTCCTTGTCATTCCTCCGTAAACTAACGCAACATAGGCATCATTTCAAGAATTCAGAATGATGGGGTGATTAAAGCAAAGGTTCAAGGCAATGGAGTTTGTCCTCTTTCTGTAAGCGTCATTAAACCAGGCTAGGAACAGTGGCTCACAGACAGATGAGTTCAGTGTTTAGCTGAATAAGAATGGCATCCTGTTCAGCATTGCTTCATTGGCAATCTCAAGCATTTCTATAGTTTTTATTGCTGGGGAATTGCTTGTCTCCTGTGGGTGTGCTTTATAGATCTCATGGCTAAATAAGCACATAGTCATTACAAATACACAGAATCATAAATTGATTTATTTCATAGTGAGGAATTAGTTTAAAAATGACTTGTAGCATAACTATTAGTCCTCACCAGTTGCCTTAAAAGCTTCGTGGATTTTAGTATCTCATAAGGAAGGCGGGTCTGGTTCTGCTGTCTGTGTTCCTCTGTGTTCCCTCTCTATACCCCAGCAGGAGCACAGACTAAACAGAGGAGCTCAGTAGTTACACTGTGATTATTTCTCACTGCAGCTCTTCAGGATTTTGTTGTTGTTTGCTTGTTTGTCCTCTTCTTCCTCCTTTTTTTGAGATGCCTATTCAAAGATAAAATGTTATCTTTTTAAACTATTCCCTTGCCTAGCCATGTATACATGCTTACTGACTATTGCTGGCCATTGCTTCTTGGAGAGCATGTCTCCTGATGGCCAGGGATTATAGCCTTGACCCTTTCCCAGTGTCCCCGTCAAAACAATGACAACATAGTCAAGTAACAAACACAAATAAAATGTCCCAAAAGGTGAGAACAAAGAATGGGCTTGGGGAAGTGACCCAGAATGTTTCCCTGTAGAATCCTTAATTATACTGTGTCACTTTGTCGTTTTTAAAATATGAATCAGAATATAAAATAGATATAATAGGATTGTCCTTAATATATGAATAATCTGTCTAGCATGCTAGAAAATCTATTACAACTTTAATATTGATTATAGATATAATATCAGTTGATTAAATCCTTCACACTGGCATATCACTCTATCAGTTATAAAACATTTCATGTTTTACCTGCATAGTCAGGATGATTTGTAACTATGCAAATCCAGTATTTCAGAGGGGGAACGGAACACCATATAGATCACAAAGATCACAAAGTATTCTTACACCATAAAATTTACTTTCACTTTGGCTTTGGGGGAGTTCTTTTTTTAACTATGGGAAACATTTCTCATGTAAAGAAGAAAAACATAGCACAGTATTGAATTCATTTGGAAACTTCCAGGCAATTCCAGGAAACACCATCAAATATATAAATATGCTAAAACTAAAAAAAATGACTGTCCTGTAGAATTGTTTAGTTTTTTAAAACAGAAAGAAATCCATCTTTATTTAACATTAACAGAAGTCTGTATCTAAGTAAAGGAGAGGCATGGAAGGTCAAACCCTCCCAGAGTGCAAGAGGCCCCAAATATTGGCACGTATCCAGGGCACTCTGCAATGAGATACTTTGTTAGCTACTGAATGGTCATCAAATGTAGACAGATGGTCATAAAATAAATCATATTAGCAACAGTAAAAGAAATGAAACTATCAAAATCATAATGAACAAAATATGCTACTATTTTTCAGTTTCAGATTTCACTCAAATAAATTGAAACTTATGTCAAACATAGTATATATTTGCCTGTCATTCACTTATGCAGATAAACTCATATTTTTATTGTAGTAAAGGATGTGCAAGCTATCCTGAGTTCTTAATTAAGGCACATGACATTTGCTTAAAATACTATTCCTATTCATATACAAGAAAAGGTCAAACTCATTGCAAACCTTTGATATAAATTAACCAAGTTAAAATTGTAAAGCTTTTGTTTCTGTTATGGGCTAGATTAAGAAAATCTTCCTTTGGGTAAATAAAAATTAGTTGTAGAGTATCAATTACTACTTAGAGAAATGAAATTATTTACAATTTTTAATTCCAATAACTCTAAAGAATAAAGTTATAGCATTTATACTCACTGTGCCTTTTCTGTTTTGGAATAAAGATGTGCATTTGTTTAGGCATGGGATGATTGCACATGCCTGCAATCCCAGTTCTAGTGAGGTGGATGCAGAAGGATCAAGTGTTCAAAGTCCCCCTTACTATATTGTAAGTTTAGGACATCCTGAGTTACATGAGAGCCTCTCTCAAGCAAAGAAACAATCAGTTATTTATACCTGATTTGAATTTTTAAAACTTATGTGTTTATCTCCAGAAAATTTAATAGCTAGAATATTCTATTAATTGTTGCCTGCTTATCTTGGTAGTGGGTCAAAAGTTCGATACTTTTCCAGTAGACTCCATTAACCTACAGGGAAATGGGTGTCCATTACTCATGGATAAATATATTCATCACTTCCAGTACAAAAGTGTCAGATAGAAACTTCCAGAACACTTTGTAAATTCAAGACTGTGTTTTGTTCTGTATGATGAAATTTCATGCTGTCTGTCTTATTGTTCACAGATCAAGAATCACACCATGTCTAGTATTTCCACATGGACACTACCTTTTCCTTGGTTGTACTTCCTGAACCATATGGTAATCAAATTGAATACTGGGGACAGGAGTGTGACTTTACTTGACAGTGGCTCTGAAGCTCAATTATATCATGCCCAAGACTTTGGACATTTCAAAAGATCTATAAACTAGTTAACTGGAACCAGAAAAACCCAGATCGAAATTTCAGGTATCAACACACATATGAAGGAGTCACAGGCATCTGTACCTTCACCTGCAGGTGATCTGGCACCTTCTGGCTAGCTGTATGTTCATGTAAAGACATATACATACAAACTCAATTAATAATAATAAAGTCAGTAATGCCTTCCAACATATTTTTGAAAAGTAAGATAAATTTATGATCTTGTTAAGACTTATGACAATTTATTTTGGAAGTTTTGACTCCACCTAATTTATAAATTAAACATCACTATTGAGACCAATGAAATGAATAAGAGCTAGCTATGCTAAGGCTTTTGGTATACAGTTGGTATCCTGAATTATATCTCCATTTATCTGACTGATCTATGGAAAACTAAATAGTAACATATAGTGGGCAAGAGTGAATTACTGCTGTCGTTCAAGATCCCTATTATGTTTTTATGTCTGTGTATGAATATTTCACAAGTTTTTTTTTTATTCTGGGTCTTAGTGGTTTTAGTTCTCATGGGCAAAAATGATAGATTACAAGTGATAGAATCTAAAAGAAGAAGGTAGGTGAGAAAGAAGAAATGCATTAAGGGAAGAAAAGAGGGCATATGTGAGCAGTGTTGTTACATACTTATTGTTTTAACTATATTCAGCCCATAGAAAAGCATGTCAATGTCAGAAACAGCAAATAAAAAGTCAGCAGGAGAGAGTGTTCTTTCTGGGAGACACTTCACATTCTCAACATAGTTGGCATCAGATGTGCCAGTGCAGAACACTCTACTGTATCTTTTCCATCTCCGGCCCTGACCTATTTCATCCATCCAAATGTGCTTGCAGGAATAAAGCTTCAGCGTAGGGTCTTCAGTTAAGGAGAACCCTGGTGAGTTCCCATGTGAAAGACAGACAGAGGGTGGTATAGGTAGGGAAATGTCAAGGTCATGGTTTTGTCTTGAACTGGAACAGGGATCATCTCAACATTTATCAAAACAATGCATAAGTACTAATAAATTAGAAAAAAAAAACTGAAGATTTGTACTATCAGACAGTTGTCCTGAGACTGTTAACTTCCTGAAGACAGCCTCCCTGACTGTATGGTGCTATCCCAGATATCTGCTTATAGAACACATAGCTGTCATTGACTGTCCTATACCTGTATAAATCTCTCTTCTCTTTCCCTTCATTTCTCTAGCATTCAACAGTTCTCCACGTAATATCACAAATATTTGTGATATATTGTAACTTTACATAGCTTTCTCTTCTCTTCTTCGTCTTTTACACGTTAATTTTACTGTCAGGTGAAACAGAAACAGATTTAAATAAACTAAATAAATCCACTATTCTGATTTATCTAACGAAAAGGACAGTTTTAGCATAGACCAGACACAATACAAGTCTGGAACATTTGTAAAGACAAGGGAGGTTATTACTGAAATCACAAATACCATTGTAGTCACTGATTCATTTTATACTTAAATAACAGAAGAAAAACAATATTTTAACCCTCTAAAGTACACGAAGGTAGAGTTCCTTAGTTTGAACTTAATTGCAAGAAAACAGTCAGAGAACTAATATGTACAAGGGTTAATCTTTAGGAAAGGTTACCCGTTATACCTTTGTACAGAAACAAAAAACAAAAGCAATGCACAAAACGGAGCTGAATTACCTCAGCAACTAGGCTCTTTTTTGCCTAACAAAATGGAGATAATTTAAAATATTTAAAGTAAATACGCAAATATGATTGATTAGAGAATGTTTGCTAAATTGAAATAATAGCCATTACCAGTGACTGAAACAATGAATCTTTGCCTAAAGCACCGAATGCAATAAGGCTTTTCATAACTTTTTGTATGCATAGTAAAGACTAAATTTGTTGCAGCATCCACAGAGATTTAAATTAATTTCAGAAAGAAAATTATTACATTAATTTGTTTTCATCGAATATAATTTAGAATTAGTTATTCAGTAAGGGTTTTCCCAGTAGCCTTTAATAAAATGATAGAGATGGGCTTATGGGGAGCGAATCTTAATTGTTCAGCATTCCATTTCTGTTTGACTCATTTTCCAACTTCGTTATTAGTGTGGAACAGCTTCAGTAAACTGGTGTTTGTATACTATAGTCCCAGGCTCCCAGCTCTGGTCTCCAGTTGTTATGACTGCATTTAAAGAAATACACACAGACGGGACTGCTTTAGTCTGCATTGTCTGAGGAGTCTCCCCATTGTTCTCCTAAGCACAACAAACACTGGAGATAAATGTCACCTCACTCTCCTGTCCTCTCAAGTTTATAATTCATAGAAGCATTTTTTTCTGGGTCCATACGCATCTTATTCCCATGAAATGGGCATTTGGTGACTTCCCATTAAGCCTTTGCATTAATTTACCTCTGTTCAATAATATTGCTCCTCCATAGAATAAATGCCTAAAAATTCTGTGCTTGAAAGAGTTAATACTTCATTAGGAAGGTCTAGATACATTTGGTCACATTAGAATGGTATATAAGGACATATTTCACAGTAAGATTATAACCGAGTTCCTCTCTTTCTACCTCTCTGTGTATGTGTATGCGTGTGAGTGTACATATTCAGACACACACGTGTAGCACAGGGGAAAAAAGTCAAGACAAGCACATGCGATGTAAAAGTACTCCCTCGCAGAACTGTACACTGTAGCCTTAATTTGGACGCTTTATTAAGGTATGGCTGGTTAATTGAAAATTAGGCTCAACAACTCTTTCTGATTTGTTGATGTGCATATACTTAATGAAATAACACATGGAAATCAATTGGAGGATATTAAGTGACTATAGAGTTACAGCGGAGTGTCTTGCAGATTTACTCCTGGGATCCCAGTTTATTAATGAGTTGAGAAGTTGGAGTCTCATTTAGTCAACAAGAAATGAAAGGCGATTGTTTAAAGAAAGTTTGACAACTTCGGATCCACAGTGTTAAGTTCACAGACAACAAATTCTCCCTAGACCTACTGCAGAAGTCCCTTCATTAGTCTTTGCCTTCACCCCTTCAAACAATGTAAACGTTTACCATCTCTCTTCTCCCTCTACTTTCTCAATAGGGCATCCCAATTTATTTTAGAAATATTAACTAAAACCTAGAGAGTCAAAACATACTGAACCATCAGAAAATAAGGCTTTTCCATCTATTGTTCTAGTGAATATATTGTAGAAACTAAATATTAGCAATTATTCAAGAAATAGTTGTTTGAATGAGTAAAATTCAGTACTCGTTTAGTGCCCAATGTTAACATGATACTACAATTGATGACATTTAGAAGGTTAAATTTATGTTTCTTATAAACTACAAATTATGTTTCTTACAGACATATAAATATATATATATATACATATACATAAAATATGAAATAACCATGGACAGTATATAACCCATCATATTTAATGGAAAACAATGTAAGTTGGTTTAAAGTTGGATAAATATTAATAAACAAGTAGAAGAAGAGCTCACATATAGTGAATATAATTAACCAGTTTCCCCCAAACGAAGACTGTGTATTCACAGATGTGGGAATTTGTGCTGTTTTTTTAATATGCGAAACTCTCAGACAATCAAGGTGCTGTGTGTCCATTACAGACTTGAGCCCGGACGCATTCTAACAACATGAAGTTCAGGCTGCAGTACAGAAAGAGTAGCAGGAAAAAGTCTATCTTTATCCTACTTATAAGACAATCAGAGTATGAGTTCTGAGAAGTGTCAGAGAATCAATAAAAATGAGCATCACTCATATAAATGAAATGAGTTTCCACAAACTAGAAGTTTCCTGTATACATTTCAAAACTTCTTATACAATCATGTCATTTCAAATATTGTTTCAAATAATGAACATGTAGGTATGTTTAAATGTATGAGATACGTAGATTTTAAAAAGTTATTTATTGTGTTCAGATTTGAGTCATATTGGGGATGGAAGAGAGAAATTTGAAAATCTTAATCTACAACTTAACAACATCCTCACTCTCACTTTTGAGAAAGGGTCTTGCTGCTTTAACCCTGTCTTGTCTTGGAGCCCAGATCTTCCTCGCCTTACCTCCTGAGTACAGTATGTGCCCCGTGTTGGGCTTAGTTCATTGTTCTTTACTCTTGGCCTTAGACTCTTCCAAGGAGAACTTGCGTGACTCCATTCCCCTATTCCCCAACACTCCTTGACCTGAATGCCTGAAGATTCATAAACTTCTTTTCAATGTAATATTTCTTAGAAAAAGATAGTGGACGGAACATATGAGTGGGTGCTTTCTCCTTCTTTTCTAAGAACAGGTGTAACCTTAGTGAGGAAACATAGTGATCCAATGCGAACGTTTAACTCTTATCCTATTCTAACATCGTCACTGGTCATTGCCTCTTCTTTCGATTCATTTTAGAACTATATTGAGCTTGCAACTACAACCACTTTAACACAATCTAGGAGCAGGTGGCATTCAGTTATATTACTTTCTTAAGATATGGAGACTTAGGGCTTGCAATAAAATACATCCATGAATAATGTACTGAGACCCGGGTTATTGAATGTGAGTTAGAAGACAGTGTCACAAATAAGAGAACTGTGGACACGGATTTCCTTGTAAAGGGTCCTTCTGAAAAGAATTTAAGTATCCAGGTAAATAAGTGACCAGAGCAGCAAGAATTTGTGAAGCTGTGCAAAAATATTAAGTGACCATCAACATAAAAATTACATGTTTTGGTGTACAATCTTTATTTTTTACATTTGCTTTTAATCTCATGTTTTTATAACGGGTTTACATTTGCTTTTAATCTCATGTTTTTATAACAGTTTTGCTATTAATAAAAGAAATAAGAAACAGGTTTTTCCTATTCCTATCATAACTACCATTCATCAGCAATTATACATATTTGCATTAAATGTTTAGATATTGTCTTAAGACTACATGCTTCTAAAGTGTTCTTTGTCTTTCACAAAAGAGTTGCTTTGATGAAAATATTTATTCTAAATTTATGTTCAGAACATTCATTTTATAGATGACACTTCCACTAAAAGGATCCCTTTCCGTGTTTATTGGTGTCAATTCATTTTATGAATATTCATTAGTTGCTCACAAATGTATTAGAGACCACACATAGCATTAGGCAGTATTAATAATGCATGCAGTGTTAGAGTACCTATTAATATTTTTGAGACTAACTCAGCTTTTCCAAATGATTTTAGATGTAGGCAATGTTCCAAACGACATAAAATTGGAGTCCCCCCAATAAAAGAAAGACTGCAAATCTACTTAGCTAATTAAAGAAGCTTATGTTAGGCTGTAGGCTCAACTGGGAAGACGAAGAATCACACCTATATTTTTAAAATAATGTATAGTGGATAATTTAGAGGTCTGTATAATATTTTCTCGTGGCATTTTCTAGTCTATAAATTGCATTCACTAGAATATCACCTCTCTCAAATTAGCAGTTATTAATCACTTTGTCATGTCAGGAAAAAGCAGCAAAGACATTTAAATTAATGTGCAATTTGACGTTTTTACCTATGCTCTGCTTTTCTGTATTTTTTAATTATACCTTTTGCTTGCTACTAATCAAATGAAGTTACTGCATCACCTCTATGATATGATTACTATAAATTAATTTTGAACCTTTGGCCAAATAATTCCTTACACTAAGAAGAGCCATACATCTGGTGAAGGTCTATTATGTTCCCATGTCTTTCTTAGCAGCCTACAAGAAAAGTAGAAAGAAGATAATTTTTGCCTTCCCATGTATTTTACAACATTATACAGAGTTTCGTGTCTTTCAAGTGTGCATATTAATTTCTGCTGCAAGATATGAGGGATAAACATATAAATCATCTATCACACTCACGTGTGTTTAAATTTCACATCCACATTTGCAAAAACAATTATACTTATTTCAAGAGTTTCTTCTAGAGCTATTTACTTCACAAATTGAAATAATTGAACATAGTGACAAAAAAAATGCCCCCTCCGTCCTTTTGTTATACAAGCTAATTAAATTAGAATTAAAGTGAGATTTAATTTGCGCAGATATAGGCAAGCAAACAAATACATACTTGCTCTTTAAGGCACGTTTTTCTCTGGCTTGCTAATCTGCAAAATCGGAGCATCCACAAAGGGCATCTTTCTCATTATCACAAATCCACAGACGTGCCACAGAGAGCATGGAACACTTGACTGGCACAGTATAGCCAAGGCTCAGAAGTGGCTTGTTTCTGTTTTTTTTTCTGGTGGGTATATAGGAAGGTTAATGGGTTTTGGTCAGAATTACTTAAAGCAATTAAAAAAAAATTACATTTCCGAGCTTCCCGCCTTGACCTATTAGTTGCCCTATTAGACCCAAAGTGATGAGAGGAAAAACTTGAAGTCATAACCCACCTCCCAGCAGTTGCCAGGTGTGATTTTGCTGTAACGGAAATCTTTAAAAGCCTCCGACATGAGACAATGATACCCCCCACCTGCAAAATCTTAATGATGTAGAAAGTGATTGAAACAGAAAAGAGGGCTGAAATTGCCATGGCATTTATTCCTGCTCCTATTTTTAAAAAGACAGTCCGTGGTAACTTTGGTGTGAGAATGCACATTAGTTTTTCTCCATCAGCTGGGCTTGCTAAATTCAGGCTCCAAGCACACTAATGTGACTATCGATAATCTATTCAGATTCACGAAGTAGGCATCGTGTAATTGCCTGCTGTGATTCTGTTGAATTGCATCTTTTGAAAGCTTGAACTTTTTATGAATTGTTACCTTCCCTACCTTTAAAGGTACATTTACAAAGTCAACTTATAATTATCTGACTTAAAAGCAACAGCTGGCAAGACATAGCCTTTAAGTAACAATGTGTCAATCGATCAGTGAAAGCTAATAAATACCCTTGGATTCGTGGCCAGGGACCAAGAGCGAGATAATCAATGGAAAGCAGGAAACATAGGGCATAATTTATTTGTTGTCAAATAACATGTTTACAACTGCATATGTCAACATAAAATGATGGCATAAAATAAGTTCTCCAACATAGATGAATCAACATTAGAATGTACAGAAGAAATCAGCCATTAAAAGGTTGATGCATATGTCTTAATATTTTTAAATACAATGATTTACACTTTCTGTGAAAGAAGGAGCATTCGGAAGTGATTTGAGATTTTCCCCGGATATGGATTAAATCCAGTGCATAGTGCTGTGCTTTTTTTTTTTTTTTTGGATGGCTAAATAGTTTGTCCCATTTCTAAAATAGAGGGGCAATAAGGCACTGCATTATTGCATCAGGACAAACTGGAAAGGTAACTTTGCCTTGGGCTCTCAGGTCCTTTCCTTCATAGGTACAATGAAGTAGATACTCTGCTCACGTGTTGGTCCTCATTCCATTGCCAGGGAGAAGATTGGCTCTTGGCATTGCCTTAGTCTTCTTTGCAGGAAGCTAAAATTATCACGTGGCTTTAAAGATGAAAGTTTTGTGGGTAATCTTACAGTAGCAATTTTGAGACACTGTGTGCATTTACCCATATGATTTTTCAAATAATTCAGGATTCTTAATTGACAAAGAAAGCAGTCCCAAGAATTAGATCTTCATATTCTCACACCCATGAGAGTCTTAGTATATACAGTGTAATTGTGTTGTTTTAAGGTTTTAAGATGAAAAAAAAAATAGAATTTATCTGTTAAAATGAATTAATGAAAAAAAAGAAGCAAGATATTCAAAGAGATAACTCACCTTCAACATTGCATTGAATCCCACTCTTCAGAAGCAGTCAGCTATCAAAGGTGTGTTGATTTTATATGCAGGTGCTTTGCTCTCTCAAGCACACATCTATGCCCCACATCGTGATGGTTCCAATACCCTGAAAAGTATTTTCTCTTTGATTCTTTAATTACACACTATATTGTGGATATCCTTGATCACATTTATTATTATTTACTTGTCACATAGTATTCTGTTACGTATGTTACATGACCATATTTTACACATGGATTCTAATGAAGATTGTGTTATATTTAACTTTCTCTCACGAAGATCACAGTGCATATAGATAGGGAGTTAGATCAAGGGTATAGAGTCCCAGAGGTGAGAGAACTTATTGAAAACTAAGTAGGTATTCTCATGGATGAAGAGTACCAAAGCCGTTCTCCAAGCTGTGTATGAGTCCTCTGAGGCAAATTCTTAGTTACTGCTGATGAGAACAATTTTATCATATCCCCGACGTTGCTGGATTTTTACCTTTCATATGTATATTGGTGATGGACTATGATAAACTATGTGAACTGCTTCTAATAACTAAATCCCTGCCTACTTTCGATAATGAATAATGAGCATAATTCTGTAGCATAATTTTGTGTTTGAGAATAGATTACCAGTGCCAAATTTAGACAAAACAACCCCCCAAAACAACCAGACATTTCTCCAACACTGAAGCAAAGCAAGAGTGGATTTAATTATCCAAGGCATGCATACCTTACAAAGTTAAGGTAGTATTATAGCACAATTCTAAAGTGTTGAAAGAATGTAGGACTGCTAAGTACAGTTGCTGTAAAGAAAATGCTAAAACGTTTTTGAGACAAAAATGTCAGCATATGGCATAGACTGTTTCTCTATAAGAAATCACTTCAAAAGCAAACAGAATTAACTCTTTCTCTCTCCATTACATGGATTCGAAATATTGGAGTTGTAGATATAGCTGAGTTTTGCTGGCATTTACGTGTGGGCCTGTCAGATGACTTTATGTGTGGGCCTTTCAGATGACTAAGTGAGTGAAGCCACCTGACAACAGACATAACTACGTGAATTTGATCCCAAAGACCCATGTAATGGAGAGAACCAACTTGCAAAAGGCATGCTATGGTATGCCTGCATGGATGGACATGTGCACACACACACACACACACACACACACACACACACACACACATGAATGCAAAAATGTTAAAATTAATTATTGTAAATGAATAGGATATCCAACACAAATATTAATGTTCTTGAGTTTGTATTTACCTCTTTTCTGTAAACTCAGAGACTCTATCTATATTCATGTTTGCTTCCTAGTAATCCTCACCAAAAAAGTGGATTATGTGGAAGAAGAGCATTGTTCCAAGGAATATATACACGCAGAACTCAGTCCTGAAACTGAGGAGAACGGTCACTGGGTAAAATGTTTATCATGCAAACAAAAGGATTGAAGTTCTAATCCCCAACACCCACAAAAAGTCAGGTAGATGTTTGACTACCTGTAATCCACTTTGGGTTGAATGGAAGAACCTGTCTAAGTATACAAGTTGTAGAGGGACGTCAACTTCTAACCTCTACAGTCATGTGCACACACATGCATATGCAATTGCATATACATGTAACATATATTAACTTGCATATGTATGCCAATAATAGCAATATAATTAATAATAAATATAGTTATCTCTGTCTTCCCTAGAACCAATAACCATTTAATTTTAATCTTTCTCTATACAATACACTACAAATCAAAGCAGTATGTGTATGGATCCCTGGAAAAATAAATGAAGAATGAGCCGTGGTGGGTTGGCCATTTAGAGAGCTTAGAAAAGAAATTTTAATTTCCAATAACCCTGGACCAAGTTTCTTAAATGCAGAATGATGAGAAAAGTAACTATACTTGTAGGGGTTCATGATAAAGACGGTTAGTTGATCCACCTAACAGTTACATTCAGCACATAACCAGAATCTTCTGTTCTTGGATCTGTTGGGCTGTTTGGGCTACAATAACAGAATCCTCATAATCCAGGACTATTTATTTATTTTATAAGTATTTACTTATAAACAGAAATATTTATTTCTTGTAAGTCTGGAGTCAGGTATGTCCAAAGTCAAGTTGTTTGGTGACATCTGGATTATCAATTGTCAGAGGGAAACAGTTATGTTCCTTTCTTAAGGGTGCTGAATCATTCCAGGTATCTTGGACTTTCGTCATCTGATCCTTCTTTTTGACCCCACATTCCAAGGAGATAGTTGTTTTTTCAATAATACAAGTATAGGGAACAATAATAAAGAGTATGCAACACTACACAGTTTTAAATATAAAATTTGCCTTCCAACTTTGGTCTTTCTGGAAATTTCATCTTGATATTGCCATCTCCCACTCAAGACATGCTTTTCAAATTTACCAGAAAATAACTTGCTTCTGTTTATGTTAATTTTGAAATGAGTAATATCTCTTTTTTTTTTTTGTCATGCAACTAAAAGCATCTTAGTGTTGGTCTTCTCCTCATTTTACCCCACTGTGACTTAATACAACAGAACTTTGAAGGGTCACTGTCTGCAAAAAAGTCCCTCTGTTCCTATTTATTCCTGACCACTATATTTCCTCTTTCTGTCAAAGCTCATTCACTTATCCATCCAGCCCTTCTTTGATCAAGGATTAAACATATCTTGTGCATCACATTCTGCCTGCTGCACTGTAACTAGGTGTTTTCATTCTTTGTATAAGTGGCTTGGGCCGATTCATCCAGAGAGGTTACTCCGTTCAAATTCACATAGAGAAAAATGCTCTTCCGCTCTGCCTTGCCTTTTCTTCTATGAAACCATGGCTCTCAGAAATGGTAGCATTGTGCTTCGTGTTCATCATCCTTTACAACAAAAGGATAAATTTCGGGGGGGAAAAAAGCAAGGAACTTTCTAGAATAACTCGATACATCTTTGATTACACAGTAATGACACCTGGGCAGAAATAGAGGCAGAATGAGTGGCAATATTCTCAGCAAGTGGCTTCATGGCTCTGTCACGCTTCAAATCACGGGGAATTTCCTACTATTACAGACAATGTTATTTGATTTCAAGAGGGAGGCATCATTAGCCTTTCTAGGATTTAATATTATTGGATAAAATAAGTGACTGTAATTTGGTGTTTGATGCTATATGTTTTAACTTTCATAGCTTATTTTTTTACAAGATATGTTTTTTTCTTTTTACTAAAAATCTGTGGGCTGTCTGCTATCTATCTCTCTGTTTCTAAACTCTCTCCTGAGCAAATTCTGTCTCTCTCTTCCTCCCTCCCTCCTTCTTTATTCCCTCCCACCTTCCCTCTCTTCTCCCTCTCTAATTTTTATACAATGTACACACACAAATAATATTGATTTATGCATCTACTTTCCTTCAGTGTCACAGTCCTCTCAAATTATTAGGTTACCACTTTTCTCATTCTAGCAACATGTTAATAAGATCATTTAACATGTGTTCAGTATTAAAGGCTAAACAAATCATTTTCAAATATTATTGCAGAAAAGAATCATGTTGGGAAGGTGTCCTAAACATGAATTCCTAGGTTCTTTCCAGACTTTCTGAATATTATTTCAGAGGAGTGGCCCTGGTTATGTTAGCTGACTGCCTTTATAAACTTTATTTTTGGAAATTGGATCTTTTTTTTTGATAAGATCTGATGTTGATTTAGTGTTTGTGGTTTTGCTAAATTCTGAGCTATTTCTAGGTAAGAAAGCTATCACCCATATAAAGCCCTGTCTTTTTCCTGTTGTGTGTTTCTGCTGTTCTAGAGCAAATCCAGGGACTCCTGCATGAAAAAGGCTAGTGTCTAAATAGTCGTCTTTGATCACAAAATCATATTGATTTATGAGTTATTAAAATCGGAAATGTTCATGTTTTCTTATTTCTATTTGGTTAGCTAAATAAGGAGCTTGTACCTTTAGCAAGTATTCTCATTAATCAAGTAAGTAAACATTTTAGTGCCATTAGGACTCGCTGAACATAGTGGACAAGGAGGACTACTGAGAACTCAAGAACAATGGCAATGGGTTTTTGATCCAACTGCACGTACTGGCTTTGTGGGAGCCTAGGCAGTTTGGATGCTCACCTTACTAAACCTGGATGGAGGTGGGTGGTCCTTGGACTTCCCACATGGCAGGGAACCCTGATTGCTCTTTGGGCTGACGAGGGAGGGGGACTTGATAGGGGGAGGGGGGGAAATGGGAGGCAGTGGCAGAAATCTGTAATAAATAAATAAATTAATTAAAAAAATAAAAAGGGTTATAATTTCAAGCAAACCATAGACACAATGGAATTGATTCCTTCCAGAAGAAAACATACAAGGATTCATTACAATGATGACAGTTAGGGAGTGTTAGAACACTTGGCATAAGAATATATGAAAAATTAAAAATAAATATCCCAGCCTGATTTAATATACCTTTTCTTTCTCGAGTGGAACGAAGGCCTCAGGTGCAAAAATGTGAACCTCACATTACTGTTGAAGAGATTAGCAAATACATCAAATGCTTTTTATTAGGGAAGTCCTGCAGTAATTACACAGTCACGAATATGAAAGTGAGAGATTATATGCTCATAGAATGACCATTCAGTACATGCCCCAATGAAGTACCTGGCAAAATTATGTCAAATGAATTATTGAATACTTAGTTTCAGAGCCAGCGCTGGTAAAGTAGATGAATAAAGGAATTGCACGGAAGGAATGTTGGAAGTGTACGTGGCATACAATAAAGGATTTTCTAGACTTAGTGTCCAATTATAGTTCTTTTGTCCCTGGCGAATAATGGGATCTTGAAAGTTTATTTGAAATTAAAAGCAAAATACACTTCCAAAATTGATTATTAATACTTGAAACATAACTTAGTAAGTTTGTTTCAAATTTGATATGACTTGATAGTCATAAAGCTCTGTGTATGTGTATGTGTGTGTGTGTGTTTAGAACTGATTACAGGTTGACAAAAATACAGGAAGAGGTTGATATAGAAGTAGCTGATCCAGCTTTACTTATAATCATACATATATGTGCATGTGAGTGTTTTATATGTGACCACGTGGGGAAGGAAACATGGGAAAATGAGAGGCAAGGGCACTTTCAAACTGAAATAGAGAATACTAATGTAAACTGATGTATATGAACTGAATATCGTTCCAGCCAACATCTTTATGAACCTGAATCTAAGGAAGGTTGCTTGCATGAATACCAGAAAAAGTAAGTGACCTCACTATAACCTTGAGAAAGAAATGTAATGCCTTTAGTCACAGCTCATATCCAGTCCCACACACATCCCCAGGACTCTCGGCACTTTGTGTTCTTTCTCCTAAATGCTTACACCCGTGCTCATGTCTACCATTCACCTCCACTGTCCCTCTTACTACTTATTCTGTTTTATATTTGTTGTCTACTTTTTAATATTCATCTAATAAGCTCCATCACTCTTTTCGTATAAATCTTTTCCTTATCTACCATCAATTTTACCAAAGTGCAATAAAGATATTTTCAATTGACAATACAATAAGCTCTGGTTATTATTAGTAGTAATATTCGATGAACAATACAGTAAGATCCTATTATTATTAGTCAATCTCTATGCGATGAGGTTCTCCAGAGTTCTTGTTCATGAGTTTTATACTCGTGCTTTCATTTGTGTTCTTAAGTGACTATATTTCTTGTTTATGATTAATCTTCTTTTAAAATTGACTCACTCCAATCTATAATCACCTTTAATGAAAATATTGTGAGGCATACAATCATTTTAAATAATTATTTTTGCATTTCAAAACTTACCCTTTCGTTTTATGTACTAGTACTTATTATTTTGTTCCTTTATTGAGAGACTGTATTTCATGGAGATTTGCTCACTGCATGACTAAGATGCTCTTTTGTGACCTCTCCAATGATGTACAGAGGAACTACTAATTCTGACGATCAAACCCAAAGCCTTCAAAGTTAGACAATTACTCTACCAATAAGCTATGCCCCAAGCCTATTGAGAAAGATTTTCTTGCTCAACTTCACTCTGCAGAACATATCTTTGACTGATCCATCTTTATGCCTCTGTCTAATGAATTCCAGCTTTCAGACCTGTACCACCATGCCAGGCTTCAACGATATTTAACCCTGAGTGAGCGTCATAATTTCTGTGCTGTACTGTTCAAACTGAAAAAAAAAATCTAGTGATTACAAAACAAGGGTTTATATTGAGCACCCAGACCTCCGTATTATGTACAAAGTGGATTCCAATCTATGCATAGCTGGGGTTTCGATTTCCAGATAGAGCTAAGACAGTCTTCCTTGTCGCTTTCCAGAGGGTGAGTAGAGAGACCTTTCTTGCTTTTAAATGATACCTTCTGGGCTTTCACTTCTATGCAATGATCATCTCCAGCTTGTGATCTGTAGCAGAGGGAGGAGTTTTATTCCTATATGACCATTACCTACTAAATCTCAGACAAAAAGCCCTATATTTGGATCTATATCATTTCCATGTCTGGGCCATTTACTAATGTGTTTACAGCTCTGCTTTAAAAACCCTGCCTTCATTTCTAGCTCCTAGTAATTTTTCTGTCTTCCTACATGTATGTATATCTATATTTAGATATATTCTCATGATTCCTTCTATATTATAATTATTATTATTAAAACGAAATTATTCCTTCTCATATACAGCAGCATAAGTGTGTGTGTTACATTTTTCTGGCATCTTATCATTATGGCTTGGCCTCGGATCAATCTATCATATCATCGTAAGTTTTACAGGAAGGTGGCAGGAATTGTCTGATGCATGCCAGAGAACCCCTGCTGGCAAGAAAGTGGTTAAGGTTTTATTATTTTTGTAGTTATCCAGACAACAGATGCTAGGCTGGATTTTCAAAAATTCTTTTCTCTTGGGAGATTTAAGATGCAAGAGTGAAAGTAGAACTCTCCATTTGACCTCCCTGGAAAATTCCCAAAATGCAGGAGATGATGGAAGAGATTATGAGATACCACATCTAAAGGCAAAAGAAATAGGCCAAGTCACAGGGGATGAGCCTCGTTTCTTGCTTGCATACAAACATGACAAAAATCGAAGAAACACATAAACTTGGGCTGGCGTGATACCTTAGCAGGTTAGAACATCTGCTATCAAGCTTGAAGACTTAAGTTCAGTCCCTGCAGCGTACAGGGTGGAAGAAGAAACTGACTTCTGCATGGTGACATCTAACCATCGCACATACATTGAGACATGTGCACAAGTGTGGGTGCACACATACACACTCACACACTGAAGAAACAAATATCGCAATGTTTTGAAGTAACCAAAGCACAATGTCTAATATGATATTTGCTAAAAGGAAACCTTTTTCATACTCATGAGTCTACATCCAGAAGTATGAGAAACAATAAAAGTGTCTGGAGTGACTGATGGGGCCTGAAGGAACAAACCATCACTCCCTTGAAGCTTACATCTTATAGTTTATTAGAATGGGTCCATGTATACTCCTCCTACCAGACTGACTCATCCAGCCTTAATAGGAGATGCCTAAGTCTCACTGCAATTTGATATGCCGTGCCATGCTGATATCCATGGGATGCCTGTCGGTATCCTAAGAGAGAGAATGGAGAATTGGATGGGGCAGGAATAGGAGTGGTGGTGGGGAAGGAGGTGGGGAGGAACTAGGAAAAGGGAAGGGAGGAACACTTTGATCGGAATATAAAAACAAACAAAAGATATAAAAAGTAACAACTGAAATATCAAGGGGAACATGAAAATGACTGGATGGGTATGTAATATGCTTTTACCCACTTCATAGATTCCTCCCCAATGGCCCACCTAGCATTGCTCCTTCTCCTACATAGCACATGTCACATACTAAGGCCTTGGACTTGCCGACAACACACTGAGCTGAAGGAAGGGGTGTTCTTTCCCTGCTGAGCTAGAAGAACTAGTCTGTCTTCATCTGAGATCTGGTACGAGAGTTGGCAGAATACAGAGGTGGAAATGTGAGAGCAATAGGTGCAGACATAATAGCAGGGTGGACTTGCCTTGTATTCTGCAAGGGAGACTTATGATAAAAACGAATAGAACTGATTACAGGTTGACAAGATTCCAGGAAGTAGGTGATGTGAAAGTAGCTGACCCAGCTTTACTTTTTAAAGCTACTGTGACAATACCTGTTATAAATATGTCGTGGATATGGTTTGCTCCAGGTTGGTGAGTCCCTAAAAGTCCCAATCCTGGCATGGAAAAGTAATGATTTTAAAGGGGTGAGAGAACATTGACCCAGGCTCTCTCTCACTCCACAGTTTTGTCTTCAGTTTTTCCTACTTTGAAATGGTGTCCAGATGAAGACTCATTTAGTCCAGGGTGATTTAAATTATAAATAAGGACGTGGGATTTCAGAAAAGGCAGAAGAATGAGTATTTTCACTGATGATGACCATAACTCACAATAGAGGGAGGGAGATGCCATTTAATGATCACCCATTATATGTCACCTATAACAAGATAGTGCATACTTAGATAGTTATAGCCTCCCTCACACAACCTGGCCTCCATGAACTGAAAATCACTGTGCAATGAGAGATTCATATCACATTAATTGAAACGTCCACTGGATAAAATTCTATCAAGGATATCTGATAACAGTGGACTGTCCAGTCATTTTTTTCACAAATTTCATCATGCTCTCTGATTAAGAATAAGGGTTACATTTGAAGATATGTTTTTTTTTTTAAATCCACAGTTCTATCACATTAAAAAATATATTTTAGAAACAAACTTTTGGTTAACATCGGGCATGTCTTTGTTGTATCAAATCAGCAAATATATGTTTAGGAAATAGTGTATCATGACTCAGATTTTGATGCATGCTATTAACAGACACATCAACCATTTTCAAGGTTAGTGGAAAACATAGATCTTCAGTCTTCCTCTTTCTATTTTTTTTTCTCTTGGCTCTTTGAGACAGGGTTTTCCTGTAGCTTTGGAACCTGTCCTGTAATTAGCTCATATACACCAGGCTGGCCTCGAATTCACAGAGATCTGCCTGCCTCTGCCTCCCGAGTGCGGGATACAAGACATCCATCTGTTGAAATAAGAGCGGCGGGGCTGCGTCCCCAACACCCCGGCCGCTTGGCTAGCTTATGCCCGAAATAACAACACACAAACTGTATTCATTTAAAGAACTGCTTGGCCCATACTCTAGCCCTTATAGGCTAATTCTCGCACCTGGACTAGCCCATTTCTAATGGTGTGTGTAAGCACCCCAAGGTGC
>NW_026067938.1:4203187-4205687 GCF_014885135.2 Alexandromys fortis
AGCTGAGCATGGCGTCTGTGATCCGGAGAGCAGAGTCTCTCGGGGAGCAGAGCAGAGTCTGTCCTCACTTCCTCTTCCGCCAGCATCCTATCCTGTTTATTCCGCCCACCTATCTTATAACCTATCAGGGCCAGCAGTTTCTTTATTACTCAGCCAATGAAATCAACAGATTGATATGACACTCCCACATCATCCATCACGACTGCCTGGCTATCAATCTCTTAATATCAGAATGCTAAATTGCATTCAGGGTTAGGGATCTTTCTCTGATATGCAACACCAAAGCAACTTTCTATTGCCTGTAAGAGTCAAATTGTATCTCCTAAGCCCAGCTTTTTAAGCACCTAGCATTGACATTCCTTAATTTACTTGTAGCCCCTATAAGAGCCTTTGAGGTGAGAGTATTGGTCTTTGTACTGGATTGAAAACTGGAAGTCCCACAGGAAATTGACTGGAACTATTATCATAGTTAAGGTTGCCTATCATTCTAATTATAATTCACATCCAATAATGAACACCTTGTTCAATAATATTTAATTCAAATCATGATGCTGAGTATAAAATTACATATCGAGAGAATTCATTAGAAGTTTCAAAAGTAAGCTGAGTAAATGTGCCTCGGAGAATGTATTTGATGAATTTGTAAAAGTATTTAAATTAGATCTGTAAAGTATTATGAAAAATCCACCAGGGATGTGCAATTAGGCGAATAAGCTCTTCAAGGCCAGGAGCTGCCGGGCATTTGCTGTAAAACGTTTTCTGATATATTGTTTATGCAAAGCAGAGACATGGGAGGGGCGCAGTACCAGACAACAAAGCAGAAACGCAGCAGAGGTGATGCCAAAAGTAATTGAATAAAAAGTAAGCAATTCCCTCAAAATTAGTTCCCTCGCCTTTGCCTCCATATTATCCATACGTCACTGAAGTATTTTATTATGGGACAAATGGTTATTTAATTTACACATTTTATAAAGCCCAGAAAGAACTTCATGAAAGGCTTTCTTTCAGAACAAGGTCTCTAGAAAGAAAGAAAATAGAAAACAGGAAAACTGTAGTCTGTGTGTAAGAGAATACTAATTATACAATTATGCAATGTATAATGTATCAAACCTTGTGAAATCTGAAGTGATTTTTTCCCCTCAGAACACTGATGTTACATGAAAAAGGCCACTTTATGTTGTGATTATTATCACAGAGTTGAGCTCATTTTTAAATGAATGTACCTATTGGTTTTATTCATTAATTCATCTCTGCGTTCATTCTATTTGCACAGAATACACTGGGTAGTGATGGCGCTCCTGGTGCTACTGTGATAAGCAGGAGCCTGTAAAGATCAGTGAGGAAATGGTCCACACTAAACCAGCAATCGTCTCTTAATAGGGGGAACATTGCTATATAAGCAGCCTCACTAATAGTGCAGCCATGCCAAGGAAAATACAGTCTCCAAAGTGGGGTCAACAAGCCTTTTCTTCCAAACCAAAGACAATGAATCTCTGAGGCTTTAACAACCTCATAGCCCCTGTTTTGTCTACACAGTGCTGGGGTTCTACAGCAGCAGTCATGGGGCACACATAAACCACCGTGATTGGGTCCTAAGGAAACTGTTTACAAACTAAGCTGAAGTCTTGGCTTGGTCCAGGGATTGCAGTTTGCCATCCTCCACAATGAATCATAGTGACTAGAAAGAAAGAGGGACAGAGGAAGAGGGATGTGGAGGGAGGAAGGGAGGGAAAAATTTGTGAGCAATGAATAAGTGATTTCCTCCCCCCCAAAAAAAAGAATCATAAAGAATTTGTGGAAAATAACCAGACCGTGTGGGGAGTTGTTGTGGCGGACAGCTTTAACACATGTTGTTATAAGTCTTTCAGGAAATGATTTCCAACCTGGGAGGTTCACAATATCTCCATCTTTCAACTGAAGAAGAAGCTTAATGTTCAGACAGGCTTAGTCCAGACTCCAATCTCTGTTATTCTAACTCAAAACTTGTATCCTCTTGCCACTGAACATACGGCCTCATTGTATATAACATGAAGATACACTATAAAACATAATTCCTTTGCTCTTGTAGTCTATCGCGAGTGCTTTTGGATTTACATTTGTAAAATAAAACAAACCTATTTTGGCAAACTTTCATATTTTTCTAATGGGACAAAGGCCAGAAGTGAATTCATGAAATAAATTCACAAGGGAATGTTCTCAGGAAAGTTTCTAAAGCACTTTTGTTACATCCTAGGCAACCAAATCCTATACACATGCTGTACCATAGAACAATGAGTGAGTGGGGGCGGAGCACTGTTGGCTAGCTTAGAGCAAGACTTGAGCCTGAGTGTTTGCCACGTGATGTGTTGAAGGCTATAAGGCAGGGCATTGAGAGATATACATGATTGAGGTGGAAAGGTAAAAGTTAGTATCTTTAGGCTAGCAGCTGAGTTAATGCTCTAGATGAAATATGCTTAACTCTTTTGGTCTATGAATAATTAAGTATGTTTTATAAGTATGA
>NW_026067938.1:4208187-4272267 GCF_014885135.2 Alexandromys fortis
ACTCTATGGGCTTTGTAGAAAAGGTGATAAATAAGACAATAAAAATCATTTCTTCCATTAACACTATATTTATAATTCTCAAGACCATGAAATACGTTATGATTGCTACATTTCCTCCTCTGCGTGAGTATTGTATTAAGTTGGTGAATGAATTTCATATTTAACAGCTATTCTTTTCCATATCATTACACTTGGTGTTACCCCTCTTGAATAGTGCTAATTCAAATTAGGGTATTTCACCATAATCTGGTTCCAGTAACCACACTGCGGAGTATACAATGTTGATGCACTTGCTAAACTATGTTCTCATTAATAGAATATACCAGAAGGAACTAGATTTTAGTCTTATTCCTTCAAAAGTTCTGTAAATTTGATACTGCCTGTAAAGCTACTTGATCAGTCTTGGTGGGGAGACCAATTTAGGAAGAACACAAAGAAACAGTAGGGGAAAACACAAAGAGGAAGAGTTAGCACCAGGCACAAGTAAGTTCGTCAGGTAAATAGTAGTATGAGAGGGATTGTTACAAACCTTACAGAAGAGTGAACTGAATGAGTTCATAATAGATTGATTTCTGACAAAACATAAATAAATAAAATGATTCTTAAGTCACTAAAATTTATCATGGCCTGTGTTTATCACAGGTGATCTAAAAGATGTTTGTGTACTACAGCCAGAGGGGACAATGTGCTTCACTCAAAGAAAGCAGAGTTCCTGAGGGGGTTAAGCAAAGTTCATGTGCTTAAAACAACAAGGAAACAAACAAAAAAGAAAGGAATGAAGGAAAGAGGGAGAAAAAAAGGAAGGAAGAAAGAAAGGAAGGGAGGGAGGGAGGAAGGAAGGAAGGAAGGAAGGAAGGAAGGAAGGAAGGAAGGAAGGAAGGAAGGAAGGGCAAGGTACAAAAGGAGAGGCTGTACACATATGTATAAGAGTAAGCAAAGTGAATTTTGTTAATAACAAAGAAAAATTTAAGTTAAAGCCAGGGAGTTTCATGAGCTTAAATAACAAAAGGTTCTCAAGACTATGTTACGGATTTTTAATTCAAAAGCAATGAAACCGTTTAAAGCATAGAAAGAACATAAGCCATTTTGTATTTTAAAATATACAACTTTAGTTACTGCATAGAGAATAGATGGAAAGGGGCCAAGTGCAGAAAAAGAAAGGCAAATAAAAGGAAGGTTGCAATATTTCAGGAAAGAGATGACAGTGACTTGGACCAGAGTGGAAACTGTGCAGGTGGGGTGAGGCAGACAGATGGGAACCAGATGTTCTGGAGAAATACTCAAGTAGGATTTTGAATGCAAGGAATCCAGGTGATGAAAGACAGAGGTGTCATCCACACGATGACTCCTTGATTTCAGTTTTGGCAAATGTTCCCAAAGAAGGTAGCCTTCATGTAAACACAGAGTCCTGGATCAGAAAAAAATTAAAGATGGTTGTAGGGGTAAGGTCATTCACAGTGGAGACTCTGACTGGTTAAATTCTCTTGGGATTTCCACAAAATGCGATTAAAGATGAAGGAGCTGGAAAGAAAGGGCATTGACAAATTTCTCTGCAACTCAGAGAAAAGAGCTAAGCTAGGATTATGGATGTGGCTGGTGGCGTGTCAGTAACATTCCAAGCCATTGGAGTGGAACTATCCTAAAAGAGAAGGTAGACTCCAAAAAGGAGATGATCCAAATATATGCCCTGTAGAACTTGGTTTGTTAGGGATTAAACTGAGGAAGAGTTGGGCATATGTGAATCTACCTAGCACTGATGACCCCAGAGGATGAAGGCAGCTGAAGGGTGGTGCATACAAAAATCAAAAGTGGTCAGGAAGGTAAGACTTGCTTTAGATGGACTAAAACGTGAGTTTTAGTTTTAAACATGAGTTTCCACCGAATATAAAAATGACATATTGACCTGTAACTTTAAGAAGCAACAATTGAATTGAACGGTAAGAGAAGGAGAAGCGGTTGGAGTGAACAAGTGAGGGATAGGGAAGAAGGGACATGTATGGAAGAGAAATCTTTGACAGATACAGCTGTGAAGGAAATGGGAGTAACATCCAAAGTGAGAATGGAAAAGTAACTATGGAATGAATGTTACAACACTCAATCCCCAGTTTTAATACTGGTAGAAGAATTCAGGGAAGTGAAGAGTGGGATCAACTCCACAGAACACTTGTAAAACCTCAGTTATTGCTGCTTGTGTGTTCGTGTGTGTGTTTGTATGTGTGTACATGCATGTGTGTACTGCATGGGAGCACCTTTCCATGTGCATGTGGCTGTTAATTTCTTCAAAGTTTACCCGTTTCCCTGCCTTAGGCTGACACACTGCCAAGTGTTCACTATCTTTGGAGAGCTTCCTCTTAGTCTCCATTCAGGGCTAATTATTCTTTCCCTAAAACTTGCTTAAATATTTGTTGAGCTAAGAGTCAATCCTGGCTACTCTATGCAAAGGATTCAACTGTCTCCTCCAATCTCTAATAGCTCTCACCTTGACTTATTCTTTCTTTCCACCAAATTTATCACAATTTGTGATGTAATAAATTAGTTGTAACACATAATTGTTATTTCTTCATTATGAATTGCTTTTTCTCATTTAATATTTCCTCCTCCAACTCCATAGCAAGGGAATGTTTATTTGTTCATTGATGTGTCATATCTAGCTTTTTCAGGTTTATCTATTCTGTGGTGGTTTAAATAGAAAATGTCCCCATGGGCTCCAGTATTTGAACATGTGTTCCCCAGTTGGTGACACTGTTTGGAATGATTGGGAGGTATGGTCTTTGTGGAGGAGGTATTATGTCATTGGAGACAACCTTCAAGAGCTTATAGCCTTATCCTACATCTAGATTACCCTCTGTGCTTTATTCTTGCAGTTTAGAGTATGGGCTCTCAGCTTTCTGCCCACCACCATCCCTGCTGTTCCCTTCAGAACCCTCTGCCATATCAGGATGGATGCTAGCCTCTGAAACCTGGGCCAAAATAAACACCTTCCATAATTGCTTTTGGTTGTGTTGTTTTATCATAGCAATAGAAAACTCAATAACATTATTCTCATAGCCTAGTAGACCCTTCTACCTGTCTATGTCATTTGGGGAAGTCCTCATGAGTGTACATATCACATGTCACTTCTCTGACTTTTCAAACTCTTTAGCAATCTACATTTCACTTTTTCTTGTTTAGCATACACCTGGCTTCCTCAATCAACTCCTATGCATTTATGCTACAGCTGGAGATAACTTTTTGTTGTCCAGCCTGTATTTTTATCTAGTGGTCCAATGAATGTCTTCCAAGGAAGAGATAGCACATAGCCTTCTACTTCTTCTATAGACAGTTTCCCTAGTCCTTTAGGCATGGTTGCACACACCTTCCACTTTTCCTTTGGCACCTCACCTCCCAAGAAGCTTTCTTTCAGAAGTGGATAAAATAAACTTAAACAAACAAACAAAATCAGGTCTTAGCTCTGATAAGATGTCCCAGTAAAATGGAGTTATGTTCTTCTTCAAAATAATAAAAACTAAAGCAGAGTACCAAATTATCACTGACCTTATCTGTATATCACTTTTCTCATCTTTGTTAATCTTGAAATTTTCTGGTTAGCTGGGTTTGAAAGTTACTGTCCCATCTTTACTTCAACATTGCTGCACAATGTGTGATGGCGTGCGTGTACACATGGGAGTGCACACATATGGGAGTATACATGTGAGTGTATACATGTGAGAGACGAGGGCAATGGACTAGTTCCCCTTAATTCCTCTCATAGTATCGACAGACCAACTTAAAACAATAAAATGCCTTAGGGCCAATCTTAATGACGCCCACCTTAATTCTAAACAATTGTGGCTCAGGCATAAGGATAATAAATTTGGGTTCTGTATGTTGAATATAGGAAGACATTGTTCCCCCAAAAAAATTTAGGCAAAAATAAAAAGAGTATAATGATGTTTCTTCTTTTCAAATAAAGAACAAAGAGACCAAACCCTACTGATGTTCTTGACCTAACGCTGAAAAGAATTCATACCTATCCTCTGGGGTTTCTGTGTCTAAATCACGCTGATGAATTGAAAAAGGCAGGCTTTAGTTCATTTAAGCACCTTTATTTAAAATTAAAGGAACGTCAGTAGAAATAATTTATTTGATACTTTCTTTTGGGGAAAAAGCTAAGGCAAACTGTAATAAAAAGTAAAAGGAAGCAGGTAGGGGCATGGATAAACACCTAGGGAATCATTTAGAAAACTAAAAATGGAAATTAGAAAATATGTATAATGTGTAAAACTCCACGGGGAGCTATACAGTCTAGAAGTAGAGGCTGTGGAAGGCAAATCCAAAAGCTTTCTCACAGGCGTTTGCGAGGAACAATCCACCAGGAAGCATGGGGCTTGAAAGAAAGAAAGCACTTGAGACTGTATCCACCTGCTTCCTAGGGAAGGCACACATTTACAGAAAAGTTGAAAGAGGTGGGGCCATTCTCTCACCCAAAAGTATAACTGTTATACAATGAAACTCCTCTGAAAGTTTGTCAAACAATAAAACTCATCATAGTATTGAGAGAACCTGTGTATTTTGGTATTGGTGTGGTGGGTTTGTTATGTTTTATTAAACTCGTTTTATTTGGCTTTGCTTCTGGTTTTATTGTGTTTTTCCCCCCTCAAAGTCTTCTGTGTAAAATTACTGTTTGTAAAAAGCACTGAGTAGTCACCTTGGGGCTAAAGATTTTTATACTCTCAACCATAGCAAGGCTGTGTTGACACTCAGGGAAGGAGACAACCTCTGAAGAATAATCGGAGATGGCTAAGTTCCTTTGGCCATGTTGAAATGCCATCAGGGAATAAGATTCCTGAAAGATAGCCACACACTTTTCATGGGGAAGCACTCTCATGAAAAGCTGGGGGGGGGACAACTGTGGGATAGAACCCTCCAGAAGGCCGAAGAAAAAGACTAGGAAAGCGTCCCTGTGTCCTGGGATAGGAAGTGTTCAAAAGAAACCACAGAACATGTGTTTCTTCTCTTATAGTCTTGATTCTGATGGAGAAGTGAAATGATACAGAAAGCTGGGCACATCTGTGCATGTCCTACCGAAATAATGGACTTGGCAGAGTAGATTGGGAGACAAGATAATTATACCCACTCCTGGCATTGAAGACCTATTCATTGATTTATTCTACTCTATCCTTGAACGAACCTTGGGGATTTGTTCAAAAAAATCTTTTACCTCTGTATTAGTTAGAGTTTATATTCCTGTGATGAGATACCCTGACCAGAGCAATTCCTAGAAATGAAAACATTTAGTTAAGGGGGGGGGGATACACATACAGTTTCAGAAGGTTAGTCCATTATCATCATAGCAGGGAGCATGGTGGCATGCAGACAGATGTGGTACTGGAGCTGAGAGTCCTACCTCTTAACTCAGAGGCAACAGTAAGTCAACTGATCATAACACTGAGGGAAGCTTGACCAAGAAACTTCAAAGCTTGCCCCCATAATGACACACTTTCTCCGACAAATTCATACCTCCAAATTAAGCCACTCCCATTGGGGCCATTTTCTTTTAAACCACCACATTCTACTCCACCATGTCTACTGCCTGGCTTATAACCATATCATAATGCAAAACAAGTGTATTCAGTACAACTTCAAAAGTCCCCATAATCTATAACAGTCTCAAATTTATTTCAAAGTCCAAAGACTCTACGGAGATACGTGGCAATCTCTTGACTGTAATCACCTGTAAAAGTCAAAAAATGAACCAAATAATTCAAACATACAATGGCACAAGTTGTACATTACTATTCCAAAATTCAGGGAAGGGAGCATAGAGAAGAAATATTGGACCAAAGTGAGACCAAAATCCAGCATGGCAAGCAAATCCTGCATCAAATTCTCTTCAGCTCTCCAACTCTGTTCAGCCTTGTTGACTGCAGCAACTTGGGCTGGATCTATTCCCTGTGAGCATATCTCCTTGGCAGGTAGCCCATGACTCTGGCATCTCTAATATCTTTGGTTCTTTGGTTCACCAAGGCAATCCAGGAGACAACTTTACAGTTTCATATGATGGCTCTTTATGAGGCTTCCATTCAGGGTCATCCCTCACACATGCCTGGCCTCAGTGTTTTATTCCATATCTCCTTTTTTCTATCCTTAACTCTGAACCCAGAATCATGTGGCTAAAGGGCCAATATCTGTTGCTTGCTGGGGCTCGAACATTGGCCCCGTTGTTCAATAATGTCTTCACCAGCTTTTGGTTTTCTACCTTCACTTCCTAAGCTTGGCTGTTTTTTGTGTTTCATTTTGTTTTTGATTTTAGAGACAGGATTTCTCTGGAGCTTTGAACCCTTTAAACCTGTCCTGGAACTCGATCTGTAGACCAGGCTGCCCTCAAACTCACAGAGATCCTCCTGTCTCCGCCTCCTCAGTGCTGGAATTAAAGGCTTGCCCCACCACACCTAGCTCAAAACTTTCCCTTAGTAAGTTTTTATTATAAATCTTCATTAGATACTGCTGTCTGTGGAGCCAGCATCCAGGAGCATAGGGCTTTGATAGGAATCCACAAAGTCAGGGAAGCTGGACTCTTGTACCTGATTGGGGTTAAGGAAAAAAGGCACTCACAAACTCTCTTGGTGATTCCCTTCTTTATTCTTCCTTTTATTTACTTTCTCTCTTCTTCTCATGCTTATTTTTACAGTTTTTGTACTCCAACAGACTCTTCCTGGCAGCACAAGAGTCAAAATGGTTGAATTCTATTTCTCAAGTGAATGATTATAAGTAAAAACATGTTTTTTATCCCCCTCGCATGATTAAACATTTTATGTATTACTGTTGACAAACAAATTATCCCAAAAACGCACATACATTCATCCCCTAGTAACTTGTTATAGATTAACCGTGTGGGCAAGCAAGGAGCTCCTGTCAGGTCTTTTACTGGCAGGCTGCATTTTGCATTTGCAAATAAAGGACCAATGACTTTAGTGTTTATCTTGAAAAGTAATCTTATGGAAACCACAAATCTAAACTTTTATATATGAAAATGAGTAAGTCAGCTCTATTTTAAATCTTTAGGGTTTATACCCATCATCAATATTTTTATACACACACACACACATAGAGAGAGAGAGAGACAGAGAGAGACAGAGACAGAGATAGAGACAGAGAGAGACAGANAGAGAGAGAGAGAGAGAGAGAGAGAGAGAGAGAGAGAGAGAGAGAGAGAGATTGAGGGCAGAAATGGGTATAAGGAATTAATCATCCTCTTTGGTCATCAATCAAACCTAGCAGGGAGAGCACATCAGCCATTAAAAATTGGGTTGCTTTGTTCTAGTTCCCTGACCTTAAAGAGGTCTGCATTCAACTCTGTGATAAATCCTACTCTCACTGCCAGTGGCCACAGCCAGTGAGTCTGCCCCAGCCATGCAACTGTCACCCCCATTCAGAGGGCCTAGTTTAGTCCTATGCTGGTTCATTCACCATCAGGTCAGAGTTAGAAGACTTCCATTAGCTCAGGTAAGCTGTGTCAGTAGGTATCTTTATTATGGTCTTGACCTCTTTGCCTATATTCTTACTCCTCCCTCTCTTCAACTAGATTTTGGGAGTCAGCCCAATGCTCCATTGTGGTTCTCTGCATCTGCTTCCATCAGTTGTGGTTTCTATGATGACATTTAAGATAGTTATCAATCTGACTACAGGCAAGGCCAGTTCAGACACCCTCTCCACTATTGCTTGGGATCTTAGCTGGGGTCATTCTTGTGGATTCCTGGGAATTTCTCTAGTGCTAGGTTTCTTCCTAGCCCCATAATGGCTCAGTCAATCAAGACATCTCATTGCCTGTTCTCCATCTGTGTCCTTCCCCCATCTTGGCGATCACATTCCCTCGAGTTCTCCTTCCCCTTGCCCCTCCTCCTCCCCTTCTGCCTCCCTTTTCCCCCTACCACCATGCTCCCAATTGTCTCAGGAGATCTTGTCTATTTCCCCTTCCCAAGGGGATCTATGTATGTTTCTCTTAAGTTTCTCCTTGTTAATTAGCTTCTCTGGGGTCACAGGCTATGGGTTGGTTACCTTTGGTTTACAGCTAGTATTCACCTGTGAGTGGGCACATGTCAGGCTCATTTTTCTTAGTCTGGGTTACCTTACTCAAGATGTTTTTCCTATTTCCATCCATTTGCATGCAAATTTCAAGATGTCATTGTTTTTTTTTTTTTTTTTACCACTGAGTAATACTTCACTGTGTAAATGTACCACATTTTCTTTATCCATCTAGGTTGTTTTCAAGTTCTCGCTATTACGAATAATTCTCTATGAACATAGTTGAACAAATGCCCTTGTAGTATGGTTGAGCATCCTTTGGGTATATGCCTGAGAGTGATATTGCTGTGTCTTGTGGTAGGTTGATTTCCAATTTTCTGATAAACCAACATACTGATTTCCACAGTGTTTATACAATTTGCATTCCAGCCAGCAATGGAGGAGTATTCCCTTACTCTGCATCCTCTCCAGCATAAGCTATTATTTTATTTGTGTGTCTGATCTTAGCCATTCTGACAGGTGTTGAGATGGTAACTCAGAGCTGTTTTAATTTGCATTTCCCTGATGGATAAGGATGTTGACCATTTCCTTAAGTGTTTCAGCCATTTTAAATTCTTCCATTGAGAATTCTCTATTTAGATATGTACCCCATTTTCTAATTGGGCTATTTGATATTTTGATGTCTAATTTCTTGAGTTCTTTATATATTTTGGATGTTAGTCCTCTGCCTGATGTCGGGTGGGTGAAGATTTTTTTCTCCATTGTGTACACTTCCATTTTATCTTGTCTGTATCCTTTGATTTGCAGAAGCTTTTCTGTTTCAGGAGGTCCCATTTATTTATTATTGCTCTCAGTGTCTGTGCTACTGGAGTTATATTTAGGAAGTGGTCTCCTTTGCCCATGAATTGAAGGTTACTTCCCACTTTCTCTCCTATCAGGTTCAGTGTAGTCAAATTTATATTGAGGACTGTAGGTTTGGAACCTTCCCTACAAATTGCTCTGTAGAAACACAGAACTCTTTAAGGTCAGGGAACAAGAACAAAGCAACCTAATTGTTAATGCTACCATTTGGACGTTTTGTGCATGGGGATAGGTATGAATCTATTTGCATTCTTCTACATGCTAACATCCAGTTATGCCAGCACCATTTGTTGAAGATGCTTTCTTTTTTTCTATTGTATAATTTTAGTTTCTTTATCAAAAATCAGGTGTTCGTAGGTGTGTAGATTAATATCCAGGTCTTCGATTCAATTCCATTGGTCACCCTGTCTGTTTTTATGCCAATACCAAGCTATTTGATGTCAGGGATGGTGATGCCTCCAGTAGCTTCTTTATTATACAGGATTGTTTTGGCTATTCTGAGATTTTGTTTATCAATATGAAGTTGGGTTGTTTTAGACTTCTGTGTGTTGGGATTTTGATGGGGATTGTATTGAATCTGTAGATTGCTTTTGGTAGGACTGCCTTTTTATTATGTTGATATTACTTATCCAAGAGCATGGGAGAACTCTCCATTTTCTGGTATCTTATTCAGTTTCTTTCTTCAAAGACATAGAGTTCTTATTGAACAGGTCTTTCATTTGTTTGGTTAGTGTTACCTACAAGACTTTATGCTATTTGTTGCTATTGTGAGGTAAATGGTGATGCTTCTCTGATTTCTTTCTCAGCTTATCATTTGTATATAGGAGGACTACTGATTGTTGTGAATTGATCTTGTATCCTGTGACGTTACTGAAGGTTGAAACTCAATTGTTAATCATTAACTTGAGCTACAATTCATGCAGCTATTTTGGTAAAACTCACAAACTGTGGCTGTGAAACATATTCTTGTATTTACTTTCATTTATCAAAACTCTGTATATAATATCAATATTATTATCAAATCAGACAGTACAGCTTAGGAAGGTATCATCTTCTTAACAATCCGCAGGTATAAATGGCCAGTAGAACGGGATGTTTCCAAGAAATAAACACATTATATTACAGGCAATGGAGATCTCCCTACGCCCACTCACACTATGCTAAATACCAGAGAAAGAGAGCTATGGCAAACGTAAAGGCAGAGCAGAAATGAATGACATTCCAGAGTCTGCAGTCCCTGGACCTTGCCTAAATGAGATTGGTCCAAGGAGGACTTCCTTCTGCTAGCCTGACCCCTGGAACTTCAGTTGCAACCTGCTCCACTGGCATGGCCAATGGCAATTAGAGTTACCACCAAAAACCACACTGCAGACTCTGTATTCAGCTGTTTTGAGATTCCTTCTGCCAATGGAATAAATCCAAAATTCTTCACTTCAGCCTTTGGCAAACTTTTCTGACAAAGGCAAAATGCAGCCCATTCCTTCACCAAAATGCCACATGAATGATATCTAGGCAATATACTAAAAGCCTTCTCTTCTGAAACCTCTTGAAATAGCCCTGTCCCCCAGTTCATCAGATCACACTCAGCACTACTGTTTTCACTGCTCCTACTAGTATGGTCCATTAATCCATGCTTAAATTATTCCACTGCTTTGTTAACCAAAAGTCCCAAAGTCCACATTACTCTTAACAAAAGCATAACCAGGCCTATCACGGCAATACTCCAGTCCCTGGTACCAACTTTTGTAGCTTTTTTTTTTATCATTGTGAAGGGACACCATGACTATGTCAACTCTTATAAATAAAAACATTTAATTGAAGGGTGGGTCCCTTACAGTTTCAGAGGTTCAGTCCATTATTACCATGAAGGGGAACATGGCAACATGCAGGCATATGTTGCTCTGGAGCTTAGAGTAATACCTCTTGACTTAGAGGCAACAAGAAGTTGACTTATTGTCACACTGAGGGCAATTTTAGCACAGTGACAACACTTCCTCCAACAAGGCTATATGGACTAACAATGCCAATCCCCTTGGGGGTTATTTTCTTTTAAATCACCACATTCTTTCTTGAAACATGCTTGAAAGGTTTTTAAAGCAAGAAGTGTTATATCTGATATAAAGCAAAGTTGACTTTTTCATGGTTTCCCATTCTCTGCTCTGGTCCAAGTGAGGCTGTGTTAGGCAGTTGAGATGCTTTTTCTCTTTTGTTTGTTCTCTTTGTGTTTTTCTCATTGCCCATGGCTTATATCTAGATGGGAGAAGAAAAAATAAAAAGCAGTAGTTACATCCTACTATTGTTCCTTGCTTTGGACAATGTCCAGTGTTCCTTTTTGGCTGTGACACCTTCTGATCATTGCATTGTGTGGTATATCCCATGGAGACTCTTTCTACTGGGGTTCCAAGTCATGACTACTGGTCTTTCAGAACAGGTCCTTTGTATAATCAAACAAGCAACACTTCTGTACGTGATGTCTAATTTGTCTTGATAAAGCTGCCCTGTGGGATCCACATCTAAGGTGCACTCCCTTTCCATTTTACCCATGTGAGAGGATTAAGCTAGCCAATCTACACATTTCCTGAGAAACCAAATTCTGAGTTCCCAAGACTTCTGAACAGTCAAACACAGCCATTATTTTCCCCTTGAGGTCTGCTCTGGATCTTTCAAGTGGGAAAAATAAAGATAAGTTAAACCAGCAATGGTCCTATTGCAAGGACAGTGCACTTGTTTTGTTCAATACGGGTTTCTAAAAGCTCATCTTTCTTGATTTGAGTAATGGAATAGCATTACTTTCTTCTACTTATTCCACAACAATAGAACATTATGCCCGCTGTAGCAACTCTTCCCAGGCGAAGCCCCCAATACTTGTCATGTTCAATCCTACTGCTTGAGCTTGTGATGGCTAGGTCACTGGATCAATCATGTATAGCAAGATTTAGGTGACCATCTAAACACCCCAAAATAGTCATTTTTAATATGGATACCATGCTATCATGTGTGTAAACATGCACAGAGAAGAAGGATTAGAACAATGCATACCATAGCATACTATTTAACAGTTTGGTAGCAAGGTGAAACAAACTAACAAATCAAGTGGGGGAGTTCAAAGGTGAAGGAAGGGCATGTTTGGTGTGAGATCTAATTTGAGAAAGTCACAGATACATGAACGGGATGGAAAAGATCAGGTGGATTAGATAAGATCAGGACAAGGACATAGCTGCCAAAATTAAGACTCATAGAGGCAAATAAAGAGCCATTGTGTTTTCTTTGGCAGAAAAGTAACATGAGAAAACCAACAGTTTAGGAAGATGACTACAATAAAAATGAGCTCTGTTCTCTTTTTGTAAGTTCTCGTAATGCTTTGCCTAGATTGTTTTCATTGAACTAAAAGTAGGCAGGCCCTAAACTAAAGAATATTAAGTGATTAATATTAAATTAAAATAAAAATAATATTAATAAAACGTTAATAAAATTATTTAAATTGAATAATATCCATATAGAACTAGGAGATCACAGGGTAGAGATATTTCCTGGCCTCTAGGTACCTCTCAGGGTTTTTGCACAATGAAGATGTTCAATAAATATTGATTGAATTAAATAGATGTGGTGGTCAAAGGCTTAAGGCATGGGCATCAATTAGAACGCTATTAAGTAGCAGAAGGACACACCTGTGGAAGATTCCAAAGTAATTGTGGGTAATTAGTGGAGGGGGTGGCTTTTAATGTCAATTGTATTGGTAGATTTTCATGTGCTGTTGGAGGTCACAAAAAAGCCAGGTGCCCTCCTGCTATTTCAACTGTAAGTATGCTTGTGTCCTTTGAGTCCCTTTGTCTGCAGATGAGCTGTCCCTCTTCAGTCTGCGATGGGGAGAAAGAACATCAAAAGAGCTCAGCAGTAGAAACATTGTGCTCTTAAGAATATCTAGAAGGCCAAACCATCCCTAGCATTGGTTTCTATTGTTCATCTTATGAAAAACAAGTAGAAAACAGAAGCTGAGATTTAGATCATGGGAAGTTCAATCAGGGAAGCTGAGTCATGGAGATAAGGAGACTCTCCAGTGGAAAGCCTTAACGTCCTTCCTAGTACATTTTGAATGGATGCTGTGAGAGCCTGCTTCGATGATTTTCTTTTTTTTCTCTCTTTTCTTGTTTGTTCTTTAACTTTGCACCTCACCTGAGTTGTCACTGCTCTGCCCAGGATCCTCCATCAGGAACGACAAAAGGCTGCCTTAAGGAAGCTTCCTCAATCAATTTCTGTTGGATCTTTCTAAGACCTCCATTAGATGATGTCACCTTTCTGCTGTTATTTGTAATTTTACTTGGAAGCCTCACCCAAGGGGATACTCTGTTCTGCCTGGAACTCACTATTGGGAAATGGAGTTGACTTCCTAAAACAGGCTTCCCCAGTAATTTAATAAACTTGGTCATTTGAAACTAAAATTATCACTATCATAAATCACTGTCCAGACCATATAGAACATGACTGGAACATAGAAATACGTCGTTCATTAGAAATTTGTATTACTGAAAAATGATCTTAGGAACTATATGTTTCTTTTTTGGTAATTTTAAGTGAAAATGTGCTTAGAGCACAACCGAGACAGTTCAGACTTAGTATTAAAGTCTAAGAAATTAGATATAGACATCTTTTGAAACATAAATGTTTGTTAAAAATAGAGTCTAAATAAGGAATAAGAACAAGAAACTAATAAAAGCACTAGTTATTTTCATTGTTGCTATTGTTGGCTTTGCTGGCTGATGGTAACTATGCAATAAAATATATGCAACATATTTGAAGTATTCTGGCCAGTGCCATCATCCTAAGATATTTGCAGCAATGAGTTAATAGCATAATTGTTCAGAGTATTTTATTTATTAGATTATTTTGCTAAAGAGCATATAGATAGTAGTTTATGGACCTAGAAGTTGGATTTTAAAGCCATTCATTGAACTTGACTGCACTTGGCATATAGAAGGAGTAAGAAAGCTAAGAGAGGAGAGAAAAAGAGGGCTAAATAGGAAGAAAATACAAGATGACTCTAATTTTCTGCTCAGAAAGACAAGTGAGAAAATCATAAGATGACTTGATCCAAATTCACGGAACCCAGAGGGATTAACTAATGAAAAAAGTCTTTGAAATATTTCATCCAACACATGGATGTTCATGAGAGAAGACACGATCAAACGTTGTGGATTAATAGAAGCCTGGTCATACCAAGAAGAAATGGAGTGTGGTAATTTGATGAAATTATTAAGGAGATGTTGTTTGGAGTGTTTTTGCTTGAGTTGCATGGACACAGTATTTGATAGTGGAGTGAGATGTGGAATTTTAGGTGCTGAGGTTCTAATTGAGGAGCCACTATATTTGCCCACTGATTATGTGTAGAGCAAGACCCAATTGTGTTTTCTCTTTTATTTTCTTATGACATAGATTGTTTTCTTTGGCCCTTGGCTCATCTAAACTGTTGGAATGTGATTTTGACCTCTCAGTATAGTTTTCTCACTTTCTCACATTGGTTAGGCTTCCTGTCACAGGACTACCTGTTTCCTCCAACGCCCTTTGCCTTTCTGTATTTTGAATCTTTTCTTCTCTGTGAATTTTGTCCCTGAGACTTCAAAGATGCTATTTCAAAGATGCTTTTGGATGGCCCCCATTCAATGTTCTTATATTTACATTGAAATTCTAACCCAACCATTAATAAACTGCAACCACAAATTACAAATTATCTATTATGTGAGTGCTTTAGGCAAGAAAAATATTTAGAGTAGCCTACTCAGTAAATTCCATTCAGAAAAAAAAAACTTTCCTTAGTTTTAAGTAGATGATTAAGTGTGCTTAGTGATGTAGTAGATTATTAAATTAAGAATTATTTTTGTCTCCCTCCCACATTTAACTGACTGTCGATTGTTAAAGGACTGTAGACAGATCTTATTTTGAGCAGCCAGCTCACAAATAATGTCACAGAGACTTATTACTAATTAGGAAAGCTCAGCCTTAGTTTAGATTTGCCACACTAGCTCTTATAACTTAAATTTATGTGCCCTTATTAATCTACGTTTTACCAAGCTTTTTACCTTTCTTTCATTTTATATGTCTGACCCTCACCATGTCTTATCGGCCTCTATTCTACATCTTGGGTATCTCCTTCTACTTCCTCTCTCTACTTTAGAAGTCCTGCCTATACCTTCTGCCTACCTACTAATCATTCAGCTCTTTATTAAACTAATCACAGCAATGTATCCTCACACAGTGTACAAATATCCCACAACCAACAACTACACTGCTAGTTCTAATTACACTGGACAGGAGGACATCCATGATCAAGCTTCTCAGTGATCCCAAAGCATATCACAAGCTCTTTTGTTGCATTCACCAAAAGCAGCATGGCTAACACATTACCCTGAACTATAAAGGAAAGCATTGTAGCTTGACCATGTCTGGAAGCATTTATTCTTCCCATGATCCCTTATGCTGTTTTCTTTCATTCAGCATTAGCACAAGAATAAGATTAATACTATTTAGCCTTATTCTGAAGTTCCCCCAATTTGTATTAATTTGGGTCTGTTTGTTCAGTAAACACCAGTGTCAGTGAATAAATCTGAGTCCTTTGGGGAGTAGGTATTAATATGGAATAATGGGTGGAGACAGACTTAGTAGAACAAATTCTTGTGAGAAAAAGAATGGAGAGGAAGCAGTGAATCTGCAAGAGCTTTCAGTCTTCCACTTAAGAGTGACCCAGAGCGAAGGAGAGAGAGAGAGCAAAGGGAGGGGAGCGTCATGAAATCTACAGAAGGTAAGGCAAGGGTGTTGGGAGTTCTGAGGGCAAGACCCTCATGTGGGCAGCGTTGACTCCCAGGTGCTATCGTTCTTCCTGTCTTGGCCCTGTTTGGCAACAGCTGGTAACTGCCCTTGTGAATCACATGACCTTGGAGCTAATGCTTTGATGTGAACTTGATATTTCAGCAGCTTGAGGGCCTTTGGTCCCCTGCAGTTAAAGCTATGAGAGGTGTGCACTCATGGCCTCTGCAAGCAGGTGCTGAGAATTCAAATTGGAAATGGTATGGATAATGCATGCTTCCCGTGGAGAAGTTTGCTCCGTTTTCACCTGTTCCCCCCAATCAACTCACTTCATGAGAATCCTCTTCATAGACGCAAAAGTAAACATTTTATCCAATGTCTATTAGTTTACAGAAATGTTTTAACCTCCCATTTCCCTGCTGTGTCCGTCCTTGGGCCTTTCCTTTGCCTGGCTTTGCTAGAGCTTTTAATATTTGGTCTCCAAACACCGTTCTGCTATTTTTTTCTTTCTGCTAAAGCCTCAGCGATCTTATAGATGCCACCTTCTGAAAATTTCTTCTGCCCATTGCCATTTTGTATGAGCAGTCTTCCTACACACTGCTCTGTGGGGTCTCATTTCCCTATAAGGAAGGCATGTCTGTTTACTTTCTTAGTCTCCCTTCACTAAAGACGGTGAGTTCCTGGAGAGATGTGCTCACTCCTCTGATTTCTGGTGCTGGGCACAATGCTTGAGCCATGGTAGCTAGTAATTACGGAATGACTACTAAAGACATGCGAATATGAATTCGAACATGCACACAGACTGAGAGTTTACCAAGATATATCTGTGTTACATGAAGTTTGGAGAAAGTATATCAGTTGCTGGTGGTAGTTATTATTTCCAATTTTTTCTCTAAGATGAATTATCCCAGTTGCTACAGTTTACAGAAATGCTTGGCGTTCGATAAAGCAAACATTTTGTTGGTAAACTCCTCTGCCTTTAATATCTACCGAAGGCTGAGCTGTCGAATTTCATCCACATCCTCCCAACATCACATTGATGACTTAGACATATCCCGACTGAGATCTGGAGAGTCTACGCCTTTCTGTCTTGGTCCCCAGTCAGGAGGGAACAATGGCAGATGACACAGTTAGGTGACTCCCTAAGCCCCTCTATGGCTAGTTATTGATTCAGCCATGAATTTCATAACCTCCCTGTGTCCTCCCTACTCTTTCTTACAAGTCATAACTTTTCTATGTGCTCTGGATGTTAAGCAGCTTGTACCTATATTATGACTGTCATACATATCATAGTGTTAGTGGTACCCATAAACTCATGGCATCACTACCGGGTTTAATAAAGTACACAGGGAATAGCTGAGACCAGGCAGAATGAAGCACAACTCTGTTTACAGAGTACCCGAAAAAAAGCCTGTGCTGTATTCATATAGATCTCTATTAGGAAATTTCAAAGGATTTTCAGTAACTGTGAAAACACAACACTTTGATTATTATAAAATAAACTTCGTGGGACAAATCGCTCAATGGAGTGCTTACCTCACATAAGAGTGTGAATCCCAAGAACTCAAATAATAGTAGATAGGAAAGACAGGAATTCCCTAGAGAAATTAGCTGACCAGGCCAACATAAGTCATAAGCTCTAAGTTCATCAAGAAAGAGATGCTGCCTCAGTGAATAAGGCACAGCACATTCAAGGAATCAATGACTTCAAGCTCATTCTTTTACATGCACACAATCGGGTTTGCTCATGAACATGGGATCATGCACCTACACACATATGCACACCGCACACATAGAGACAGAAGCCAAATTCTCGCTGTCAAATGTATTTTACTTGATGGCTTTCTACTCGGTCCTCTAGGAAACATGGCAACAGCCATCCAACTCCGAAATAGGTTATAACCAATCATATCACCTCACTTTGTATTTAAAATAATATAGAACCTCTTAATTCTCTGGAATATTGACTGTCTGGATAATTGTGGTATAAATGTATTCAATAGAGAAAGAATTATCTTTGGGTGGGAAATTAATGATATAAAAATCATAGTGTGTTGAATGAACTTAATTTATTCACCCTATTACTTCCCTCTCTTACCAGGGATAATTTAAAGTCAATAGTAGTTCCATTTAAAACCTGTGAGTTTTCAAATCTTCTAATTTAATTATGAAATTAAAAGAGATGTCAAATCATTGTGAGTTTACATTTGTATAAAGTAAATACTATGCATGAGATCTAGGTAATAAATGACACAGTTCTCAAGTATTTCTAATTAACTGTCTTCTCGCATTTTAGTCTCAAATTGTGCCCCAGTTGAGAATAAATTGTCTTTGCGTGTTCCAGGAAAACAGTATCTGTTGGATCGTATATATATATATTTTCCTACCTTAGTTCCCACAACCAGAAAGTCCAGGCTGTTCTGCTGTAAACTTTTATTGGCAGTAGTTCATAATTCAGCTGTAAAATTTCATGCTGGGCTGCAATTCAGTGCACAAGCCCTATGCCCTGAAGAGCTTATGTTTCTACAAAAACAATTGTAAAAAAAAATCTATTTTTTTCTCTTTTAGGTGAACCAGAAAATAGTATAGTAAGAAATGCTATCCCTTAAAAAAAAAAAACTTCTAAAAATAAAAGGTGCTAGATAAAATGATCTCCCTGATACTGAGACATAACCCCTCACTCATAAAAATAACTATTATATGATAGCAATGGAAAATTTATACTTGTAACAAGTACAGCTTGCTCTCTGTTACTCGGAGTGCAAAAAATGTCACTTTGCTTTATTTCTCTAAGATAGATTAAATCCAGTGTGAAGTCAACATCACCAAGGTTGACATGAACTCTAATAATAGTCAATTTAGGGTGCCCTCTTTCTACCCTCAGGCGTTAGTAGAACTCCGAGGCTCTTGCATAGTCCCAAAGAAAAAATAAAGAGGGTATAGCTAAGTATGTGGTGACTTTGGATTCTTAATCATGGAACAGCCTTCCTCACTTAGGTCCTGTTACCTCTACCCTCACCATGAAGCTCAAGGAGGGAACGCTGAGGTTACTCTGTTATCTGGTTAATGTGTCATCTGTCAACTTGGCAGACAAACTAGGATTATCTGAATGGACAGAATCTTAATTGAGAAATTGTCTCCGTAAAATCCACCTGTAAGGCACTTTCTTAACTAGTTATTGATGAGGGAGGGTCCATCCCATGGTGGGTGGTGACATCCCTGGGCTAGACGTCCCTGGGTCTTAAGAAAGCAGGCTGAGTAGACCATAGGAAGCAAGCCAGGAAGAAGTACCCTTCCGTGGCTTCAGCTCCTGCCCCCAGGTGCCTGTCCTATTGAGTCCCTGTCTTGACTTCCTTCAGTGGTGAACGATCCTGTGCAAGTGTAAGCTGGAGAGACCCTTCCCTTGCCAACTTAAACATGGGTCATTGTGTTTCATTGCATCAATATAAACCCTGACTAAGAGAGCTACCTGGTGCACAGTGGTAACGAGGAGCACATCTCTGTGCATGGCCTTTACGTCTTCCCTCTTGAGCCCAGTTTCCCACTTCCTAGCCTAGTTTCCAACCCAAAGAGACCCTCAGTCCTTCATAAATGCCTGTTTGTAGTACTCAAGTTCCTCCTCGAAATCGCTAATGTGGAACCATAGCAGTAACTGTTTATAGTTACTGTCTCATTCCCACTAAGAAGGTTGGCAGATAAAGGGGCACAATGACGTGACTCTAGTGGTCCCACTTACTCAACTTCAGGAGAAACAAGGAGTCACCAACTCCATGTGCAGTCAAAAATCACCCTTTTCTCCCAACCTAGTGTAGAAATAGGAGCAGCGAGGCTGTGTCCCCGGCACCAGGCCGCCCACATGGCTAGCTTATGCCCCGAAATAATTACACGGAAACTGTATTCTTTTAAACACTGCCTGGCCCGGCTAGTTCCAGCCTCTTATTGGCTAGCTCTTACATATTGACCTAACCCATTTCTAATAATCTGTATAGCCCACGAGGTGGCTTACCAGGGAGGATCTTAACCTGCATCTGTCTGGAGTGGGAGAATCATGGCGACTCCTCACTCAGCTTCTTTCTCCCAGCATCCTGTTCTGTTTACTCCACCTACCTAAGGGTTGGCCTATCAAATGGGCCTTGGCAGTTTCTTTATTAATAAGAAAACATTCCCACATCAACCTGGGACATTCAGTGACTACGTCTCTGTGTACCTTTGCTATTGCACTTGGTCTAGTCCCTTCTCTGTTGGAATTCAGTAGCACTTGGCAGAGGAACCTACTCTGAACACTATGTCGCCCCTTTCAGAGTTGGAACTTATTCAGATTCTTCTTACAGCATGTCATTAGCCAGTGTACCCTTCAGTGGCTTGCTGTCTCGTAAAGCGTGGAGAGCCAGAGAGCACTGACTCAAAGAATCTTCCCGGGCACCCTTCAGAAACTGAGAGGTGAGACTTGACAGACATTAATTAGCATTCATTTATCAGACTGATTCTTTGACTTTTGGCCCATGGTAAGTGACAAATGATAGCGGATCACCACTAGCAGAAACCTGAAGCAGAAATGGCATTACCATCGCTATGAGAGGACCGCTAAGCTAGAAGAATGCTGATTGGGTAACAATGGATGCAGGAGTGGGGAACTCGAAGGATGGGGAAAAGTGCAACTGAGAGCCAGATATATATCAAGTGATACATAGTGAGTTATACATCATGGAAAATTTTGATTGCCCCAAGCGGTTACACTTTTATTAGAGTATATCTCCTTTTGATCTTTGTGTCTTCTATCTATAAACTCATTCTTATCAAATAGGTACCCAGAATGGTTGGGAATGGAGCAAGGTGGAGACAGGAGTGACTGTTGTCTGCAGGCTCCTTCACAGTATGTCTGTGCCCTTCTCCTTGTGTTTGAATGCTTTCCCCTACTCTGGTTTTCTGTTAGGACTGACTCGCAAGCATATCTGGAAAAGGTGAGGCCTGGTCACAGGAGCCACGTGTGTGACCTCGCCCAGCAGCTCACCTGCTCTGTATCGCTTCAGAACTTGGGAAGCCTACACCTGTGTTTACAGACTTGGGATTCTGCATTCGTGTGTGCTGGTTCCCTGTAGCCTCCTAGCCCTTTGGTTGATGTTTTCGTTAGGTATTTGTCGTCATTGGATCTGTAAAGCTAAAATGTGAAAGCACTTGAGGACTTACTTCTCAAAGGAGTTGGGAGTTGGGAAAACCGGCTGGAATAAAAATTGAAGCAATGGAAAAATAAAAACATTCTATTAACAAAAAGAAAAAAATATATATAAAGTATTTATTTTGCACTTCCGGGTTAAGAATGGAATATGGATTTAGGTGACAAAGGATCTTTTAAGGCAACTAACATACTAATGTGTTCAAACTCATCTTTAAAACATAATTCCCCGTGAATAACTCTTGGTAGTGAATAGCTCCAACTGACTTCCCATTTATTAGGCAATCTACCGTATCGCCACCAGGTGGCGCTCATGCAGTAACTTTGAAACCGCCGGCCTTGAACGGTAAAAACACAGTATTGGAAATACTACTGTCAAACAGATGTTCTTGTCTTTGATGCTGCATCGAAGTTAAGGTAGGAATGATGAGGTCGGAAAGGCTAATAAATTTATTATGTGTTGGAAAACTTATTTCTCCTTTCCCATGAGGCAGAAAAGCCATTATTTGTAAAGCATAGTGCTACCCATGCTTTGTTTGCGGTGGCATCAAATTCCCCTAATCCTCCACGTAGATTTGCTATCCTTTGTGCGACATGCATTTTAGGTTATAAGTAATGAAAAAGATAAGGAAGGAGGTAGTTTCTGTTAGCTGGTTGCCTAGAAGGTTAGTGTATTTAAATAAATGTGTCGTAGGAAAGAGCAGTGCACTGGACACGGATCACCCAACAGGGGCTAGGAAATAGAGGCAGCATTAGTGCTCAGAGGCAAATGATGTCTTAGAATGGCAGAGCCTCTAAACAAAACGGGGCATTTGATAAAAGTGCCCCCCACCCTCATTGATCAACTAGATCTGAGCATCTTTCCAGCCAGCTAGTAAATCCTGAATCTGCTTTTCCTTCTCTCTTTATCCTTCATCCAGTCTTCAGCAACCTTTCATCCAGCTCCCCCTGCAGTGGGCTAGGCTGTTAGGAGACTGAAGTTACAGAACGGTTGCTCGCTGTTCAGATAATGAGAAAGCAAGCAGAAATGTCTCCGGCTTGTGTTCTTCTCTCTCATGTTCTGCAAACTTCCTTGGATAAATTCTGCCACAGATAATGAGTGTCAAAGGGGAAAAGAGGTCAGATTCTTGTCCTGGCTGCATCCTCTTTGGATTAGTTTTTGTTTATTTGTCGGCCTTGTTTGACTTGAACTTGGACCTTGTATAAGTTTGGCGGCTACTCTACCACTGACCTATATGTCTTACCCAACACTTCTTTCTTTTTCTTTCTTCCTTCCTTCCTTTCTTTCTTTCTTTCTTTCTTTCTTTCTTTCTTTCTTCCTTTCTTTTCTCTTTCTTTACTGTTCATTTTGAGACAGGCCCATATTAAACTTTCCAGACTGGCCTTGAACTCACATTGTCATCAAGCATCAAGGCCTTAACTTGTGACATTCCTGCTTTAGCTTCCTGAATAGCTAGGATTACATGGCTGCGTTGTGGGTCTCAGCTTCCCTGTGGGTTATCAGTCAGTGTGAAGGGCCAAGTCACAGAGCTCCTCAACTGATCACCTGGTTACTTATCCGGTATCAGATGAAACACTCATCTGCAGGGCCATTAAATCAGTGTGAAAAATTGTGAGCTGAACAAAGCAGTGGGGGGGGGGGTGAAAGAAAGTGTCTAGTGTGTGTCAGAAAAATCATATATAGAACCCAGGAAGTGCTAGCTAAGCAGAGAAATAAGGTAGTTCACATTTCTCATTTTATACGTGGAAGGAGTGGGTGGGCAGAGAGTTCAGGCAGTCTACATACATCGCAAAATGGTTTTTACTCACCGAAACTGCACATGGCCGATACAGATGTCAAGAAAGGCACCAAATTGAATATATTGACTCCTTTCTGAAAGAGTTCACTTTCTGGTACAGAGGTATTCAGAAAACGGAATTTGTAACCAAACTGTCTGTTAGTTCATCGAGGCTTTGTTTCAAAGAGAAGCATTTTGTTCAGGCTAGAACTTGATCCGTGCACCTGATGGCCTGACAAGAAAAGACCGTCCCAGTGATGTCTGTAGGCTAAGGTCATCTCCAAGGGCAGGAAGCCTAGCTAGTCCCTTGGGGGCCCCTGCACAAAAGGGTCTCTGGCATGGTTCAGTGCTCTGCTGTTGCTTTCTTCAAGCTTTTAATCCACTTTTAACAGAGGTCCCTGCGTTTTCATCTTGTACCTGGCGCCGCAAAGCTGTCCAGAGGCTGCCATTTGTCTTTGTCGGTCATTAGTAGCTCAAAACAGACACATCTTGCTCCCCAGATTCTTTTGTCATCTTTCAACCTGTCCCCAGAAGACTTTGCAAGCCTGTCATTTCCTCAAGCAGGTGAGCGAGGATGGACTCTCTCAGCTCGAGCTTACATTCTTGACACGGAGCTAAAGGAAAAGATTCCCTTTCTTACTGGTCAAATCCACGTTGAGAACACACTCTAGGTGAGGTGAATGCCAGGCCGAGGTCATATTCTAATTCTTTCCATCATGATTGCCTTCCACCTTCTCTAAAAGAGGGAGAACTTCGGTGGTTGGGTGCCCTACTTTATGCTTTACACTTGTCACCGTTTTCTCCCAGGGAAAGACCTATCACAGCCTTGTCCTTCAGCTCATGGAGTGCCTTCTAATCTCTTTGTTCTGTCTGCAGTTACTACCAATAGTAGCTAAGGCTGAGCCGTTGTACAAATGATACCCCAGTGGAAGCTAGCATCCTTGCTCAAGCCTAAAAAACATCTCTCCTGTGGTTCCTGGTGGATTTTGGAAACATTAAATATGGTCTATATTCTTTGTGTGTTAAAAAAAAATCAAATCTGCAAAATCTCTTTTGGTTTTAATGATCTATTTATTGTACTCAACACTGAACAGAGAGTTGTGGTTACAGATCTCTCTCTGTAGGTCAGTAAAGGAGAGAAAAACTACCTGTGCATACAGAAAATGTGTACGAGGACAAGGAAAGGTGACCGAACAGTGCAACTCAGAGCGTGTAGAATTGTGTCCACTTCAAGATTAAGAAAGCTAGCGGCCAATAAGGAGTGAGAGAGCCTTAAGTGGCTAATGTTCACACTGATGGTACAGGGAGAAGCTATTAGACCTTTTCCAACAAGTTTTGGAAGATTGTGTAGAGGAGGTGGGATTGCATGAGCTATTTGGATGATAAGAGAGAGAAAACTTGGCAGGTGGTAGGAGCTAGCATTCCAAGAATATGGCACAATTTGGAAAAGGCGTGTGTGGGATGACTGGGTGATGGAGACATTAAGCCAATTGGCTTGAACTGAGCTGGGGCTCATTCCAAGGAAGGATTTCAAATTTAATTCAAAACAAAATAATGACTTTCTGAAGCATTATTAAGGCAACTAACAATAAATTTGTGACTCTAATCTATGTTACACACATTAAGAGCTAGCGTGTGGGATTCCCAGGAAAGGAGGTCTCCTGGGTAGTCATAAGGGGTAAGCCTTAAGAGTGAACATCAGCGATGCTCACGAGTGAACAGAGCAAGTCCCGTACTTTATATTCTGCAGACCTGCGTGACACGAACAGCCATGGAGGAGGAAATAGTTACCTTCATTTCCTTGATGTGTGGGAAGGAATTATGGGTGCCTCTTCATTCCCATCTTCGTGGTTATTTTCATGACCCCTGACTCTCTGAACAGAGCTCCTAGCAGCCTGCAACTTTGGGGGGAAGATTACTGGCTCTGCTTGCAACATCTTTAATTGTCTTGCCTTCTTAAGACTGTGTTCATCGACTTGTTCAGATTTTAAAATTTTAGTCATACCCATTTCTTTCACAGAGAATTCTGTTCAATGATACAGGAACATATTTACATTCCAAAAGTTAAACAACAAAGTAATTACATAGGTGTTTGAAAGAGCTACTCACGTGCCAAATGACTGTATCTTCAGGGCAGGAAGGAAGATGACATTTGTCATGGGAAGATGAAGGAGGAGCTGGAAGAGTTAGAATGGGGAACCCTTCTGAAAGAATAAGTAGAATTTAAAGAAGAACAGAGCATTGTGAAGAGGCATGGAACCCCAAAGGGAAAGTAAGACTGTCAACAAGGGTTGATCTTGAATGAAGAGCCCTGTCTCACAGTTCTGGTCCGAGGGTTCCAGAGCACAAGAGAGATTATACAGGAGACATAACACAGAGGGAGTCTCACTTTTGTGCTGAAGGACAAAATTCTCAGAGTACTGATTTCTGCCCAGGCTCAGGGAGTTTAAAAAAAAAATAAAAAAAAAAAGTTAGTTTTAAAACTTCTAGTAAGTTCCTTTTTTTTCTTTCCCTCACACAATGTTAACTTGCCAGTGCACAGAAGAGGTAAATCACCCACCCTATATGACAATTTTGATAGCACCATCTGAAGGGCCTCCAGATCATTTGTCTTTGTGAAAGGCCCGAGCATATTCTCACGATCCGCTACCGGTAGAGGAGCAGGGCCCCCGCGGAAGGGCTCTGGCGTGCATCATTTGGCACGTCCCGCTGCTCTGGCCATCTGCTGCACCTTACAACGTGGTCTGGCAATTTAAGAGATGGCACGGGCAGCCCCACAATATATCCATATGTTCTCCTCCTCGTCGTAGCACGAGAAACAGAACAGCCACCTTCAAGACTGCACCAGGAATCCCTACCCCCGTGGCCACCATTTTCTCCTGAAGGCCAGAGTTCACAGCTTACAAATGATAGTGCAAAATCAAACAGCTGGGCATCTAACCAGAGAAGTCTGTATAGGTGATGCTAAGTTATGAACTAGTTTTAGGACATAATAGAGACTCAGACTTCAATAAGAAAGGAAGACCCATGCAAAGGTAGGCTGAGAAGCTGGAATTAGTAGTAAGATTCCTTGAGAAATCAGAATTATATTTGCATCTTGTATACAGGATTTTATAACCTAAAGCCTTGTTTCTCAAAGTAATGGACCAACTGTATCTCCAGGAAGCTTTGTGGAGATGATAGGGAGTTCTCTGAGGCCCACCCCAGACTGCAGCATCAAAAACTAAATCTTCATAACCCCCAGCTTCATATGCACAAAGAAATTGGTTATGCTCTAGCCTAGAAAAAGAAACCCACATGAATAAAATAAAATAAAATCACCCCATAATTTTGGTTATGCTGGGCAAAGAATGTCCATGTTATGAGTGAAATAGGAACTTCCTGCCGTTTCAAAATTTAATGTAGCAGACCTGATACCACAAGTACGTTTTCAATGGAGGCTTGTTGAACGTCTTTCTAAGTTTCTCAAGAAAGGAATTTTAAAAGTAGCTCTAGATCTCTGCCCCAGCCCACTGGGTTGAGCTGACCACTTCTTGATTTGGGTGTTTAATTTCCATTTTATTCAAATGAGGGCTTGCGATTGTTCCTACTAACCTTATTAGCCACTAGCATGCAGTATGTAGGTTACAGGCTCAGTGTCCTGCAAGCCAGTAGCTGCTGTTTCTTCTTGTACATTCTATGAGTGAGGAACGCAAAAGCTCCTTTGGCAGGGAAGGGTCCTTCTTTCTGCTCATGTCTTGAATTGAAAAGAAGCTTGCTATTTGCACAGTACAGAGGCACATCATGTGATGCCATTGTCCATCCCCCAGGCAATGGAACCGGCAATTATGGACAGAACTTCTTAAACACTCCCATGTTACTCCATGTGGGTCTCAGCTGCTCACACAGAAAGGAAGAAGTCAGTTTCAAATGTGGACAAGAAGACCAAAAATGCTTGCTAGTGTGCACAAAATGTCTGCCTAACCCCCAGCACTTCAAGGGGGTGAGAGACTAACAGGGATCACGATTTTAAACCACCAAAATTGTACGTGTTTAGCCAGAAAGACATGAAAGGAGACTTAAAAATGTAACTCCGTTCCACACAGAGTGATTAAAATTAGGATAACAAATTGTCAGTTAACGAAGCACACAGACTCGAGAGGTGAAATCAACAATAAAAGGGGCACTCGGAGCACTAGTTTTAATTGAAAAAAAATATAGGACAATTTTAGCACCAGCTACTTTGTACTGACTGATACTGTTGTTGTTTTATTAATGCCTAATATGAATGATGCATTTGGCAGTAACCCAGGAATATAACCCAATGGGTAAATGGCTGTGACATTCAGTTGCCACTATACTAACTTCTGGATAAACACATAGGAGTTAATTTCTACTATTTAATCTCTAATTATTGACAATATATTTAGGCATTCTGCTTTAATAGCCGCCACACCATAGAACACACACAGATATATATGTATATACATATATATTTGCATACATATATACATGCACATACACACATATATCTGCAATCTCTATATTCAGGGAGCTTGCATTTTGGAAGAATCAATATGCAAATAAATAATCCAAAAGAAAACTGCCTCACCAATCTGACAGAGTCAATTGGCAAAAGAAAAATTAGTACCCCAGAAAATATGTTAACATCTGGAGAATAATGAAATTATGAGCAACAAGCATCAATGAAATCATGCCAAATTCAAATGATGGCTGCTCTTGGTTGGCTTCCAGAAGTAACTATTAAAGGAACATATTAGCCTTAACCCAGTGTGTCTTCCGTGATGACTGTGGAGGGGGCTATGTCATGCTCCATTCATGAGGGATGGACAGATGCCAGGGTATTTCACGGGAACCTAATTGTTCTTCCCTGCCAGGAAATTGCTACAGCATCACAAAATCCCAAGGATCAAAGTGCCCGAAGAAGAGAACCCCTGTAGCCAATTTGTGTTGCCTTCAGGTTATGTTATAGATCACCCCAAATATCTTGTAGTCATCAGTGCCCTGACAAAGATCTGGACTTCCAGATTCGCCAGGGGTTGTGTCTATGACCCAGGGCAAATAATTCATGCCTTTGAACCTCGTTCTTATAACTTGAAAAATTGAATGCATAATATAATATTACAAATTTAGTGCAGGGAATGTACATCTGTGGGCATGTGATGTATATCATCCGTGATGCTGATTGAAGGTGCAACATTCATTAGCACCGTGTCTCAATGGCACAACTGCCTTCATAAAGACCAAATTTATTTCCTCAATAAACCCAAATTTGATGTTTTATCTTTATATTAGTTGTGCTCATTAGCCCTTGACCCCCTTCGGCTTCATTCCTGTGCATATTTGCTCATAAGCCAATGAACAAATATAAAATAAAATACCATGTGGTAGGGCTGTCAGCCACAGCTCTAGCTCATCCCATACCATGCTTGTCTTTCCAGGAGTCCCTGGTTTGCAATGTTCAGCCAGATATTTTCCTTATTTAGAGGTCCATGTGGAAAGTTAAAATAAATGGACTCAGAGGTCTGTATTGATATATACATGCACATATACATATAAAATGTATGTAACAACTGAAGAAGAGATCATAAATTCGAGAGGAGACGAAGGAAGAGTTACAGATGGAAAAGAGGGGTAAAATTATTTAAATACAGTCTCATGTATAAAATTCTCAAAAACAAACTAATTAAATTCTTAAAGGGCTAGGTAGGGAAAAAACAAGAGTTAACCTCATAAACATGATTTAATCTAATCAAGGCAATGCTTAGGTGTGTTGGAAGGGAAAAACCTTAAGATTCAGCTTCTCAGTGTTTCTAAGGAAGACAATAATATGAATAAAATGAAGGGGAATAAGATTAAAGAGAATATAGAACATAGTTCAACAATGAAATCATAAGCAAATGAGATAACCAGTTAAGAAGGATCTGAATATGATATTGTGCCTGCGTGTGCATGTGTTTGTGTTTTTAACCTTATGAAAAATATCTCCATTTCTAGTCTATGAACCTCTAAACCTATTTCTTTTTCTCTTATGCATATATTTTCTGGAAAACACTGTAGAAGTAGAGAGCCATCTATGTTTCCTTGCCTTTAATTTTCAGTTCATTTATTTTGAGCCTCTTAGGAAACTATGTAAGGAGAAATATGCTTTTGTACTCTGAGTGTCTACCTCATGTGAGCTACTTGGCTAGGACACTACAAATATTTTGGGGGCATCTATTATGTTCCAGGCATCAAGCCTACAAGCACATGTCCCCAACTAGAGTTAGCAGAACAATTCTGCATGGATTCAAACAGATTGAAAAAATGAGTAAGCAAGAACGCTACTGGATCTTCAAAGCTGAAGGGAAACATTTCCTTCAGAGCATGTCAGCCTAATCCCCTTCTAATGTCTGTAGGGGTAGGCTTTCAAGAGCGTGTGAAAGAATTAAGGCTCCACTGCTCAAGGTGGAACCAAGTGTCTCTCTGTGTACACTGGCAAGACCTCAAGCGTTGGAAGGGAAGCATGGCTTCATGCCACTGGAGACTCAAAGGCTGTTTCTGGATGCCAGGCACAAATCCTTTTCGAGCTCCAGAAAGCCTACAGTGTGGAGAGCTTTTTCACCAGGGCCATGGGGCTAATTTTGGTCCTTCGATACCACAATTGTTTGATCCTCAACAAGGAGTCTGGGTCACTCCTGGACAGTCTCCTCTGTCCCCTTTCTGTCTGTCCTTTGAACAAACATATATTGATCTCTTCGTGGCACCCCACATTCATAGACTGATGAGCATGTGTGTCATTGCTAGAATCAGTAATTGCAGGTACATGGGGCTCAGCTTCTACTTCATATCTTTACTGTTGATGACACTGAGCAGGCAAGCGTAAGGACGAGATAAGAGAAAAGGACAGAATGATAGATTTGCTGGCAGCTCTGTCTGAGCTATCATCCCCTATGCACATGAACGCAGAAAGCCACAGTGGGTCAAGGTTCAGAGAAGCTATCCCGCAGAATGTTCAGCCCTAAATGGGACATCTTTTTCATAAAAGTTTATCACATGACAAGGCTGAAATGTTTTTCCTTTTTCTTCTTTGCATTTAATAAAGCGTAAGCAAACTTGTCAAGCATCTGAACATTTTTGGTTATTGTTAATTCAACTTCCCCTGTGTTGGCTCATAATTTCACTATCTCTCCTTTGAGCTATTAGTGCCACAGCCCACTGGCCACTCTGTATTGTGACTCTTAGTCTCATACTCTAGAAAAGAGCATCGTCTCTCCTCTAAAAGTATCTCAGCAGGAAATCTATCCAAACTCTACAGCCAGGCCTCCCTCCTTTGTATTTCTCTCCCCTCTCCAACTCTGCCTTTCTTTGCCTTCATTCCCAGCAATTTATGATCCATCATTCAAATCTGTCTTGGACTTCCCATCAGTAATTTTTCAATCAGTTCAATTTCCTTGAAGCACTGCCCCTCCTGGCATAGATGGCTCTCACAGTTTTGTTCAAATTATAAGATCGAGTTTAATATAAAATCTTCTATCCTTCATTTTTACTAGTTCTTTGAGAACTCTGTAGAATGCACTTTGATTATATTACGCCCTTCCTAAGACTTCTCCCAGATACATATCTATTCCCTTCCCACCCAAATTTCTGTCCTTTTTATAGTCTTACTTTTCTGAGATTAGAATATAATTGCATCATTTTGTCTTCTTTTATACCCTCCAAAGTCTCCCACACACTTCTTGCAGTTTTGCTGTGTTCAGAAGAAATTATGTTGCTGTAGCTATCCACCACCTCTGGCTCTTACAATCTTTCCACCCTGTCGTATACAATGATTACAGAGTCCTGGTAGGAGAAAGTATGATATAGATGTTCCAATTAGGGTTGATGATTCTGCAGTCTCTAATTTTCTATACCCTGACCAGTTGTGAGTTTGACTTCATTGATGTTGTAGCTTTTCCTGTCTAGCCATGGGTTTTTGGCCTCACTATGGATGCCAAGTATGGGTTTTTATTTGTGGAGTGGGCATTAAACCTTTTCAGAATGTGTTTGGTTACTCCGGTGACATTCGTGCCACTATTGGGAACGGTGGCAGGCTTGCCAGGGCAGCTGTTAGTGTAGCTCTAAGGGTTCACAGGTAGGTTTGAGTACATATACCTTCCAACACTATGAAAACTAGATAATGGGGATGAGGCTTCTCATCAGTATCACCTGATTTTTGTATGATCTATGACTCTAATATGTAGTGTTTTAAGCACTGAAATTTTTAATTTTGATTTCTGGTTTGCAACTAAGAGAAATAGCCTGTGATGTTTAGGAAACTGTAAGACCAATCTTGTCAACAGCTCCAAACAGGGTAATGTTTTTGTTTGTTATTTCTTAGCCTATGGCATTTTCTAGGGCATTGTTACTATTATAAGGTTACTTCATTTAAACTCTTTATGTGTGTATTTATGTATAGATTTAAAAAAGTTTCTACAACAGCAGGTTTCCATATGAGGTGGAGGTTTTTTTTGACATTTCCTGTAGTTATTTCTCCCATATTCTCTCCTCTACTGTTCTCACCATAATCTGAATTCTAACAAGGTATATTAGACATAAATTATCTCATTCCTGTCTTTGTCCACCAAGGTTCTTTCTTTATTTTGAATAAGTAAAACATCTAATTTTGCTCCTAAAACCTCAAGAAGTCACTATTAATTTTTTATTTATTTTTAATATAATATATATTAATCATGCTTTGTCCTCTCTAACACTCTCCCATGTTCTTCCTGTTTTCTACCTACCCAAATTTCTTTTCTTTCCCATTTCCCTCTTCTACCCCCAAACTGAAAACAGTGAAAATTAAAAGAAATAAAAAATCCAAATGACAAAATACCACCCTGTCCTACCATGATCCAAAATATAATAAAACATGGAGCGTGTTTTCACTGGTCAAGTACTTCTGTATACAGGACTTTCTCTGGAATATCATTGACAACCCAATAACATTTCATTAGAAAAACCTGATTTTTTCTCTTACTGGTCTGTAACTCTCTATGTAGACTAAGCTGGCTTTGGTTTCAGAGATCCTCCTATTTCTACATCCTTGGTGCTGGGGTTAAAGTTTCACCATACCTGTTACCCCATGAGAACTTTCTAAGTCACCAATAATTCTACTTTGCAAATCTGTGCAATCGATAGTTCTCATCCTACCTTATAAGCAAAAATTTGCTAACATGGCCATTCTTCCTCTCAGTACATTCCTTACTTGGTACCCTGGACACCTGTTTACTCATGGTTCACCTCCACCCTCCTCGCATTTTTCCTCAAGTTCCTGTTACTCTTATTTATCCTTCAATCTGTTTTGTGTAACAAAACACAATCTTTGGGTCTGTCACTCTGTTAAGACACACACAATATGAGATTATTCAGCCTCGTGATTTAAATTCACACTTAAGCTCAAAAAATCCAATTTTCTACCTGTAGTTTAAGCCCTGAATTTCAATCTTATGTACCACCGAAGGTAGATAGGGATCTCTGATTCATATCACTCTCATCCCAAACCCTGGATATCAACCAATTCCATTGTTTCCAGCTTCAGAATGAATCTAGTATCCTAATTCTTTTTTCTTTTTTTTTCCTTTAAGTTCCCATCAACTTTTGCATGGATGACAGTATTCTTTTAAATTAGATTATTTGTGTCTTCTTTTACATTTCTCAGTCTTTTCCATAGTAACCAGAATGACATCTTTCAATTTGTTATCTATTTGTGCTCTGGGCTTTCTGTGACTTCTAATAACAAACAAGCAAACAAACAAATAAACAGGATTACCACTTTCAACGTGTTCGTTGCTGCTCTGAGAACTGAACAGCCAACAAATATCCTCTCTCATATACATTTCTTCTATTCTAGCTCCTGAAACTGACATTGTAAGATCATCTTAGAATAGACTAAGGTCATCTTAGCTTCCAGGCTTCTGGTTCTTGTTTCCTAGAAAATCCCTCCTTTGTATCTTTACTTGGCTTCTCTGCTTTCTTCATCATCTTCTCAGGTCCTTCTGCCACTGTGGGTTTCTCTAATCATCATTAGCTCCATTTTCCATAGTATCCAGACCAGAACCTCCCACTTTATTCTTCTCTAAACTGTGTCAAACTATCATAATTATAGGATCTCCATTCCTTCCATTATTCCTTCCCTTTTTATCTCGCTCCCTTATCTGACCCCATATATCTAATATTACCTTTGCTGCAATTATTTCTCAGCTAGTTTTGAGGGTAAAATCCACACAAATAGTGCTTTTATTCTTTGTCAAGTCTTTGATTATTTTTGGCATTTTAACTACACATATTACAGTACCTTTTGCTCATTAGGTATTAATATTTATTAAATGAAGGATAAAAAGGATAACATAAACAAAATTTCTTCACCGACCCTGTATAGACAGTTGCTTATCACAAATTTTTCTCTGTTATCAGTGGTTGGAATCTCAGTAACAAAAAAAAATGTAAGAAAAGGGAGATTTGAATAAAATAATTAAATGTTAGAAATCTAATGTCATAGAAAAAGATTTGAATGGTTTCTTGTAGGATCAACAATAGAAAGCCTGTGGAAAAGTAAAACAAAGTCATGATGTGGCTTTTTAAAAACACTAATGTACATAAAGACTGAAGGTGTGTGTGTGTGTGTATGTGTGTGTGAGTGTGTGTGTAATATGAATTTTTACTTGTAGAATCTTGAGCAAAATGCTAATATTGTTTGGCTTTCTTTTCTCATCTGCATAATAGCTGTCCTTTATGATTACTGTTTGATTCCTTCCTAAGCCCAATAATTTGTTCAAGCCTGTAGGGGTCTGAGTGAAGAACAGAGAAGGAAGTGGACAGGAAGCAAAGGAAGAGAAATAAAGAAAAGTACCAAAAAGGAAAGATACAGAGAGAAATTGAAGAAAGGAAAACAATGTGACAAAAAGGAAAAAGGGAAGGAAGACAATTGTCTTTCTTTCCTTCTTCCGTGTGTGTGTGTGTGTGTGTGTGTTTGTGTGTGTATGGCAGGAGAGAGAGAGAGAGAGAGAGAGGTATTACTTTGACATATTTGTCTTATCTAGTAAGAACCTGGTTTTCTAATGGAATATCCAAACATTCTGAAAAGAATAAATGATTTCTACTGACATCTAAATTCCTCAGTGCCTTTGATTACTACCTAGACAGTTTGTCCAAGTCCTGTGACTCTAGTTTTCTAAATATTACAACCAGAGGTTTTTTGTTTTGGAAGCCACCACAAAAATCACTCATTTAATTAGTCAAATGCAAGCAATCTAATTTTGTTGGATTACTTTAATATCTCTTTGATCAAATATTTTTGAACACTATTTCATTGTCATCTTGTAAACTTATTTTAAAATACATATTCAGGCTTTGTAATAATTTTCAATATGCTGAAATATTTTAATGAAGTAAAATAGCCTGTCTTTCATTGTCTGCTTTACAGATTAATGTAAAGAGATGCTCTTTCAAGCCAAATATGTGTGGCATTTATTTCACTTTAGCCAAATTCCTATGAAGGATTATGCTCTACCAACTACAACCATGGCACATTCATTACCATAATTATCTCATCATTCTGTGCATAGTGATGCTCAGACATGTTTCTCCTGGTGTTGTACACAGGCAGAATATGATTTCCTAACTCTACCTAAAAGGAACATGACGTCGTGCTTTTTAAAAAGCAAAGCCACCTACGGTGTCAAGCTAACAGCCCCAAACTATGGCCCAATTAATGAAGGACACTGCAGAGAAGGTCAAAAATGCCATAAAACCTAGCAAAGGCATGGGAGCTTAGGCCATCAAAAGAATCAAGAGGAATGATGTACGCTCATAATGACTACCTTGTTCGTCTACAAGCATATTCAAGAAAAGCTCAAATTCGTCTTTATAGTGCTTCTTACCTAGTAGTAAAATGAAGACTTTAGAGTCTTGTAAAAAGTTCTCTACAGTTTTGTAGGCCTTATCTTTAGTTTTTTTTTCTTTCCCCAGTATAGTCAATAGAAGTGTGAGGTGATATACCTTTGCTGATCTTTTCTTTTCTTTTTCTTTTTTTTTTACAGTGGAAAACAGAGAAGGTAAATAAAAAATAAATAAATAATAACGTTACCTATAGTGATTGTAGAAGCTCAGTCAGTTGATGTAAATGAAAGCCGAAACATTTGACATGGCAAGTATACGTATATATATAGTATATTCAGCAGAAGGATGTGGAGGGAACACAAGGCTCACAGCTTGAGCTGCTGTTAAATAACTTGATGTTTAAACTTGCTGAATTGATAAGATCCATTGCAGAGGTTCACTCAAGGACAGTGACCTCCGTTTGAACTGAGGCCTCCCATCTCTTGACCTAAAACTGTCGCAGTAATAAGTGACTTGCTGGAAAGTGATAAATCATAGTCATTAAACAAACAAATCATTGGACACTGTCAGTTTCTTCTTTGAAGAACAAAAGCCATTTTCACTATAATACAGGACAAAGCATATCGCTTCTTTCCATGGAAAATAGCTGAGCAGTATTCACACTACTTCACTCTCAACAAGTTCATCCGTTTCTCTTGAGCTCCATTTGAGTTTTGAGTTTTAAATCTGTGCAGGTGATACATACATACATATGAGGAGAGACAGAAGAGAATGGAGAATGTGCACACATGCATAGCAATATAGAAATGTATGTGCCCTGACTCCTTTGAGGAGGAAAATCACCTCTCATGCCCTTGCCTTCCACCTTGTTTGATTCGTTTGCTGTGCACACTAGTCTAACTAGACCATAATTGTCTGAGGATTCTCCTGTCTGCCTCCTATCTTCCTGCAGGAGTGCTGGGATTGCAGGAACATGCCAGCACATCAAGCTTTATATTGGTAATTGGAAAATGAACTAGGTCCTCATACTTAAACTGCAAGCACTTGGTTTTATTATTTTATATTTCTCTAGTCTGTGTTTGATTTTTTTTTGTTATATTTTTTGGGGTTTTGGCCACCTGTTTTTACTGGGATATATTCATTGTACAAAGGGCTGGATTTAAAGCCAGGTGCTTTGGTACACCCCATTAATCCTTGTACTCAGGCATGTCAATTTCTGGGTTCAAGACCAACCTGGTCTATGAAGTGAGCTCTAGAACATCCAGGCAAACACAGAGAACCCCTGTATCAGAAGGCCTTTAATCCCAGCACTTGAAAGGCAGAGACAGGTGGATCTCTTTGAGTTTTATGAGAGCTTCATCAGAGCAAGTTCTGGAAAGGGCCAGGCTGGTACAGAGAAACACTGTCTTGAAAAAAAAAAAAAAAACAAACCAAAACAAACCAAACCAAACAAACACAAAAAACCCAACCAATCAAAGAACAACAACAACAAAAGTGATAGGTTTCATTAAGAAATTTTTATACATATTCAGTATGTTATTTACCTTATTCACCCACCCTACTGCCTCTGCTTGTTGCTTTCACTCTGTTGCTGACCATTCTGCATGGGAGAAAACGTTATATTTCTCTAAGACTTCTCTACATAAATTGAGCATTTCATTCATAAAAGATATTTTTAGCATGCAAGGACACTTGATATCCCTCTTATCAGAGCAGAGATTCTTTCAAATTTTAAAGCCTTTACCACTACATTATTGAAAATTTTTGTCTTTTAAATACTTAGAATTCTTAGTTATTACTTCAGTAATGCTCATAAGATATGTACCAATACTATATCTTATTTCAAAAGTCTCCTTTCTCTCCATCAGCAAGTAACTCCTTAGATCATAAAGTTTTAGCAAAAAAGAAATTGCAAAATCCGGTCATATTTTTAGGTTTGCCAGCAGAGGCAGTTGTAATTTTAAACCACTCGGGCATGGTGGCTTCCACAGACATTCCCAGCATTCAGGTAAATAGAGGCAAGGGATTGCCAGGACTTCTGGTCAATCCTGTTCTACATTGTGAGACACTGCCTCCAAAACAAAAATGGTAAAATAAAGAGAATCACAATATCACATTTTTAGGTATGCCTAAGGATTCATATTCTGCGTCAGATACCCTCAGGAGAAATATGTCATGGTAAATACTTTGTATAGACTGTCTAGGTTAGCAAGGGACGTGACATTGACATAGATGGAACAAGTTCATCCAAATCAGACCGAAACAAAATACAATAAGATTCTATATGCACCGAGCAAGAAAAAACATCGCATCTTTACATTACACTTTCAAAGCGAGTAATGAGAAATGAAGAAACAGCATTTTTCTAGCTGTGTCTGAGATTAGCATCAGTCTCAAAGTGAGCCAAGCGAAATTACCATTGTAAGCTTGCATTACGTATTTACAAGTCGGACGTTGCCACCCATTTTCCCAGAGGGCACATGCCATATGAGCACCCTAGGCGTTGTTTTTGTTTCTTATTTCTGCTCTGTGTGATCAGAAGCAAGAATTGTAGTGCTCTCGCTATGGAAAGTGGGAATCCCCCACTGCTTATGATTATTGAGGTTCTTTGAGGCAGGACATACAATCTCAGATAAACCATGCCCCTCCATTACAGGGGCGAGTTGAATATGATCCTTGATTCACAAGTACCTTATTTTCCAATCTTCAGTGTCTACATTCAATTGTCGGGCATTAGTGGGCACACGAAGGTCAGTACTTACATTTCAAAAGCTCTTAAAGCAAACATGTTATTGCCTCCTGTACATTTTGGGCTTCAAAACCTTAGAACTCACTTTAGGAGTTTATTGCTCTTGCCTCTGTTCTTTTGGAACATCACAGCAGAAATGGAAAATGTCCTGATCCAAACCCACAAGAAGCCAGCAAAGCAATCCCAATGGAAAATGCTGAGTTATAAAGAAACAGAATGATTGGTTTTGTTTTCATCAGTAGTCTTATTACATCCCCTCACTTCAATGTCAAAAGCCAGGGCACAGCCATATGTGAAATAATAATAAGAAGCCGGCCATTATTTTATCCTTTAACGTTAATTATAATAACATTAGTCATGAAGAACGGAACACAGCATTATTGAGCTTTCAATGAATTCTCAAAAATGTGGATAATAATTTGCCATTATTCGTGTTCAATTATTTTTATATGTTGCTAAGTCCTCTTGTCCTTAGTCATTATTTACTTCATCAGTACATAGGACTGACATGCCTGGCTTAGAAAGACCATTTGTGCCAGAGTGAGATTGAGCCAACATGGCCTTAGCTTGTATCTACACTCAGATCTGTGGGCTGACAGGTCTATGAAACATACCAATGATCCAAGGAGTGCTGGCTCCCGGTGAAAATGTGGAAAGTGGACAGGAAGCCAGGGCCATAGAGACCACCTCTCATTTGTTTTCTTAATATATATGTATGTGTGTATACATATACATACATATATACCTATACATACATATATATACCTATACATACATATATATATAATTCTCTGAGGCAGAATAATAATCCAAGCTCACTTTCTCTCATGTTTTGGAAATGACTAGTGACTGTAGTCATTGGTTGTTGGTGTTGTTCTTAATGGAATCCGTCAGCCTTATGGCTATGTGATCCTTGTTGCTTTTCCGCAGCTATAACATTTTATTTGCATGAGTTCCTTTGTCTGTTATTTTAAAGTTTTATTTTCCTCTCCACACTTCCCTGAGGGCCTCTTTCAGATCATACTGATTGCTTAAAACTTCTCCATGGAAGAAGGTCTTCTGGACTGAAGGCAAATGACCACCAAGCAGTCAAAAATTAAGCAATCCTCAGAGAGTGGATATTTACCCAGAGCCCCGAGTAAGTGGTATGATTTAGCAGTCAATGCCAGTTTCAACTACAGTAAATTTAGACATGATTGAATAGGCACAGCCCTTGCTTTCAAATGAACAGTGCTGTAGATGGTCTTCGGGGAAGTAGTAATGTTCATAACACTATCAATACCGCCCAGAAGAACCTGTGGACTGTAAGATTTTATCAAGAACCACCCTGCTGAAGGAAAAGCAATCATATTAATCAGAATTCTACTCACAAGTGTGGAGTAGCAACCCTAAATATTTCTGAAGTTTCAAGTAAGAATTCTCCCTTGAACTGGTTGACATTGAACAGAATTTTCCAACCATCCCATCATCTCCTTTCTGACTCAATGATTTAATTCAAAGGAAAGAGTGAATGAAGATGGCCTGTGGCAATGTGCTCCCTTTTATCTCTCCTATCCATATTGTGCTATTTAAATTGGCTATTCTCATACCAAGAACTTGGTTAGCAACTGTGACCTTTAATATTACACTGAACACTGATAATGAATGACTTGGGCCCCAGAGTTTTGGGTTTTGTTCTCATCAAAAGGAGAAGAAGGTGCATTCAATCGTGACTTGAAAACACATACATAAGTGCTCCTCAGAGTCACACATTTTCAGAACAGTCAGAAGAAGGGTTTTATATGAGATTATACAGAACATTTCTCTTATCCTCATACTCATATTTATAACCACACTATGTTTGCTCATTACTTTGGTAATAAGAATCAAAACGTCAATGCAGAGCCAATAAACTTGAATTACAAGTTTATTAATATGTGGTGTCAAGTGCTGCTAAGAGCCAAGTTTACCTCCACGTGCTTTGTTGGTACTAACATTTTTTTTCATTCTCTCGATGAATAAATATGAATATTAATATCCTCATTTTAGATTTGAGTAACTTAAGCTGTTAGTGACTGAAGTAGCTTAATGCCTCACAATGAAGGACTGACAGGCTAAAGTTGGTTTCTAACTTCAGGGAGGTCCACGTTACGACCTTTGACACTTTTTTTCCTGTTTCTCTGCAGAAATTATAAATCAAATTGGCTTTTAAGGAACCACAGCCATATGCTTTATTTTATTTCTTTTTTTTCTGTCATTCTGGAAGTTTTCTATAAGATATATAACAATAATTTCCCCCAAAGCATAAAAGGCAGATTAATTTCTGCTCTCTTTTTCTCCTTCCAAGGTTTGCAGCCATTGCTACTAATGAATTTGTAATGTAATCACTTTGAGTTAAAGTTCTGGACAAAGATCATAAGAAAATTGTCTTCAGTGACAAAAAAAAATTGAACATATCGTTCAAATAAGAATATGTCATTGTTCTTGAGTTCTCAGTAGTCCTCATTGTCTGCTATGTTCAGCGAGTCTGGTTTTAATCCCATGATTTTTCAGACCCAGGCCAGCTGGCCTTGGTGAGTTCCTGATAGAACATCCCCATTGTCTCAGTGTGTGGGTGCACCCCTCGCGGTCCTGAGTTCCTTGCTCGTGCTCTCTCTCCTCCTGCTCCTGATTTGGACCTTGAGATTTCAGTCCAGTGCTCCAATGTGGGTCTCTGTCTCTGTCTCCTTTCACCGCCTGATGAAGGTTAATATTCAGGAGAATGCCTATATGTTTTTCTTTGGGTGGCTACTGAGAACTCAAAAACAATGGCAATAGGTTTTTGATCCTACTACACGTACTGGCTTTGTGGGAGCCTAGGCAGTTTGGATGCTCACCTTACTAGACCTGGATGGAGGTGGGTGGTCCTTGGACTTCCCACAGGGCAGGGAACCCTGATTGCTCTTTGGGCTGACGAGGGAAGGGGACTTGACCATCGGAGGTGGAGGGAAATGGGAGGCAGTGGCGGGGAGGAGGCAGAAATCTTTAATAAATAAATAAATAAATAAATAAATAAATAAATAAATAATAAAAAAATAAAATAAAAATAAAAACAGGAAGACAAGCAGCATCCTGGAAGAAAATGTTTGTAAGATGTCTATCTAATAAAGGACCCATGTTCAAAATAAAATTAAAAAAAAGAATATGTCACAGAACTGCCAGGGTATAGCTGTGTAATCCATGTGGCATCGACTTTATGGAAGCTTCCTTGTAGGAATTACTAACTGGCAGCTGGGCAGCGATCGTGGCTGGCCCCTGGCTTGTCTTCCATCATTCCTCTCCAGCGTGAGGCTGCCTGTACCATTTTCCTTTTCACCTCCCTAACCCTGCCTTTCTGCCTCCTTGAACTTGCTCATTGCTTGTCCTTTTTGATATGACCGTCTTGTTCCCTGGAGCATCTCATCTGGTTCCAACACCTCCATGAATGCCATCTCCCTGGCTCCATTCAGGCGGCTAGTAGATTCTCACCCACCCTTTGCTTTTCTTCTCTTAATCATCTGTCTCACTGACTTGCTGCTTGAACTAACTCTTAGCAAACAGGAAGCCCTTCATTTTATTCAAAAACAGAAGCTCAGATGTGTTTTAAAGGAGTGTTGCTGTGTCACTGGGATGAAGTAGCACGAACGGGAGCCGAATTAATTTCAGCCGTAAGGGCAACAGCTTTCTCAACAGTGTTCAGATGGATCGAACCTATTCCATCCCACTTATCTCAGAAACTTCTCCTTGGAGGAGTCACACCAATAAATACATTTTAAATAAGTCGTTGGCAAGCATTATGAATACCATATCTGAAAGAGCAAGTGCCAACAGTAGTAAGGCTTTAGACATTGTTCCTACTAGAGGAGACAGCCTCATGAAAAGTGTCATCCTTAGTCAGTGAAAGGTACCCGGATGCAGCTGCATTACTGTGTGTGCACATACATCATGACCCTTTTGTAGACAGGCATCAGAACAGTCACCACATCCCTTTAAGGAAACCCATGCACTCAGCGAAGAAATGCATAAACATGTTTGCCAAAGCTTGCGTTATTCTTACAACATCCAGTCCCTAAGGTTTTCCAGGTTACCAACCCTAAAGCCTGGTACTCACACTAGACACCATTGTTTTATTTTAACGCTTTCAGTTTACTTTTATTCCTTAACATTCAACTGATGTTAAATTGTGTCTGAGTTGTAAAGGTAAAATTAGAGCATTTCCTTTAAAATAAATTCTTAGAGACATAATTAACGTGAAAGCCAGGCGTTCACCAATGCAATGATAGTCTTCCTTGCGTCTCTTGCAAAATTAGTATTTGTGAGCTGGCTGACTTCCCACATCAATACAACCTCTGAGGGGCAATTATTAAAACGTTCTATTAGAAGCATCATTTACTGATCACAGATGAGAAAGAATTTTCAAGATGTCATTATGCCATTAACAAATTATCGTTATGAAGCTAACTCATTGAAATAATGAGGAAAACTCAAAGCTGATATTTTTAGAAAAAGAAGCCTTATATTATGTGAAGAATGTGTTCATAATTGTAGGTATTCTTATAACCATGGCCTTTGAAACTCTAGTCTTTTGGGCACTGAACTTTATCTTCCTAATCATCTGATATCAAGGAAAGGAAAAAGATAAGCTGCACATGTAATGTTAATTGTGATCAAAATCATCCCAAGATAAGGAGAGATGATATATAAAGCATTTCACACTGTATAGAGACATAAGCATTACCAAATCAGGATTTTTAGTGAGCAATGTCATGACCATACTGTTAATATTAACCATGGAGCCTTTGAGAAAGCACATTCCCCTGGCTTCTTAAATAGCTCCTATTTTCTTACCACCTTCAGTCTCTGCAGGGTATGCTTAGGTGCTATATTAAGCTTCTCTGACCTATCAAATTTAGATTTTTTTTGTTGTTGTTTTATCTTGTTCTGGCTTAAACACAAATAGCAATCACTAACTCAAAAGGGTTTGGGTTCAACACAAGGATTGCTGGCCTCCAGTTTCCCTTAGCGACAATAAAATTTACTTTCTACCTGTTACAGACTATGAACTTGAGATGACCCAGGGAAAATGACTTCTATATTTTCCCCTTTCCAGTCCATATTGTAACATGAAACCCAAGTACAGTCAATTAAAAAATCATGAGTGAAGTTTAACTTTTAACCTCACCCACTGCAGTTTATCAATTTAGTTCATCTTTGTTAGTTTTCTTGCAAAGACCCCATATTTACAACTTGGGAAATATTAAATGCGACACATGATTTTGTTCATAGGCAAATGGAATGAATAGAGGTGCATGAATGCACGTAGCACACAACTATGCACGGTTGCATATTCCTGTCATTAATTTTAAATTGGTATTATATTCTAATGCAATAGGGGTTTTATTCTGTGCTCCAAGAGGAAATGATGAAGAAGCTTATGATACAATGACTTTAGTGCTGGTACTGGAGTCAGGAAGAATGAATGTGTACCTATATGAGGACACCTTCTCAGCTGTGATTCTTAAGTCCTCGAGCCTCTGTTTGCTTAACCATAAAAGTGTACTTACTATGTTGGTAAGTCTTTCCACTGCTGTGTGTGATAAAACACCATAACCAAAAGCAACTTGGAGAGGAAAGTTTTCTTTTTCTCTCCCAGTTCTTGAGTTACACTTCCTCACTGAAACAAGTCAGGGCTAGAACACAATGGACAGAAACGTGGAGGCAGGAACCAAAGTAGACACCATGGGGGAGTTCTGCTTGCTAGCTATCTCCTTGTCAATTGCTCAACTGGCATTCTTACACCATCCAGGACAATGTGCCCACTTATAGCACCACCTAAGTGTGAGCTGGAGGCTGGGCCCTACCGCATCAATTACAAATCAAGAAAAATGTCCTACATCCTTGTCCACAAACTGAATTTACAGAGGCATTTTTTTTCAACTAAGATTCCTTCTACCCAGGAACATCTATGTTTGTGTCAAGTCAACAAAACCAATCAGGACACTAGTCTCTTTATTCGCAGAAGGTTTGATGAGATTACATATAATAGTGTCTACAGAAATAATTTGAAAAATGAAAAGTAGTATTAATTATAAACTATAATTCATAGTGTATTTCTGTCAGTTTTGTAGTCAGTGTATTAATATAAAATATTTATGAATCAAAATCATATTTATATACCTTGAAATTAATATTGCTTAGATTTATATGCAGATATTAACATTGATAGTGATTCATGTTTATGTCTTACCAACACAGACAAGCCTGTAAAACTTAATAAAAATGTTATTTTAAAGCAATGTCCAAACAAAGTAGGTTTAAGAAAAGCTGTAATAACATTGAATAATTAGATTGATAATAATATTGATCCACACTTTCTCTAATAATGTCATCGAACATTTTGTTAAAATTAATTATGCCTCACACTTTCTCTTATTTGAAAATTAATTAATAATTCATAGAGTAATGAGACCTGTACAATCAACACCATTAACTGGTTCTTAGGGTGAATTTAATCCCTTAGTCTTTTAATTTAATCACTAGAAAAGTCTCTCATCTTTTACTGACATCTATTTCAACTATATTCAATTTAATTTTTAATAACTATGTCTTGCTTATTATTTACCAACTGTAAATGCCAGCTTCAAATATAGCCTGTGAAAGTTGTCTTTTCCCTCCCTGCCTGCCGCTGCTAATCTGAGAGGGCAAAGGAGAAGTTTTGTGCTGGTCCCGTGAACATGAATGGAGATTGCCCTACAAGAGATTGCTTTCAGTGAATCAGCTCAATTTTAACCCAGAGTATATGGAATACATAGTATTGGGGAGCCTTGGGACAAACCCTGATTTGCATGAAGTGACACACTCCTGTCACAAGGCTTGGAATATGACACTAGGCTTCTTCTACAGCAGAGCTGCTAACACAAGTCTTCTTACCTGGAACTGTGCAAAGGATATGGCTAAGGAAGAACCGGACATCTGAGTTAGAGACAGGCATCTGGTTTAGAGACAGCTTTAGGTAAGGTCAGTCCTTCAGGCCCAGGGATACTCTCCCTAGATAATGGCAAGTAGATGCAGGATATTCTGCAGAGGAGGGAGGGAGCTCAATGTTGCTGAGCTATTGAAATAAGCTGCCAGTCCATAGGGAGACTGCAACCTTTGCTCAGCAGGGCCTTCCAACAATAGCCTTATTTCCATGACTCTATAAAATTTAAAAAGGGAGGTTTAGATATACTGTCTTTTAAATTACTAAAAAAAAAATACACAAAAAGGAAAAGCTTTGTTTTGAAGTAAACAAAATTACTTGTAATAATTTAAGAGAAAAAATAATACCTTTTAACTTAAATAAAGCTATAATCTAAAATCCTTAGACTTAGTAATAAGACCTTGTAAGTCAACATATCTGTAGAACTTGTCAGGGTTCAGCCTTCCCATTTGGAAGGTTTAAGATAGACTAGAGTGGAAACCTTGTTGTTTTTTTTTTTTTTTTTTTCCCAGTGTTAAAGTGCAGGAAATGTGCAGTTAAACTTACAGGAAGATGCCAGATTATTATTCACTTTGTCAGCAATGAAGACAAAAGATTTGAACCTGTTGAAATATTACTTGTTTGCAGATTTGTATGGATAACATATTTACCATACTCTGGCTGGGAATCAGTGCAAATCGCAAAGAATTTCCCAACAGCATCGCCAAAATAATAGTCATGATAGTGTTGATATCATCAGTAGAATTGCAATAATTGCTCTTAAGAAATAATGAGTTCCTGAACTTGCTATGCTACCTACCAAATCTCACAAGTTATTAACTTCCAGTGAGTAACTTATTTCAATAGATAAGGCAAGAGACTACTCATTTCTGTGTGACTGGGGTTTCCAGGACCATGTTGTGTTCAAAACCAATTCTTCTTCTGAGTTCTTACCACATCAGAGGCACCATGACAAAAGTTGATACGTGGAAACAGCAGTGACAATGGAACATCACATATGAATGTTTCCACCCACCACACACTGTAGTAAACATACAGTGAACACATAATTGTTCTTAATGGCCTTGCCGCCACCAGAAGGTAATGTTATTACTTCCATTGCACAAACTAGTGTGCTGAGAGTCATGAGCAATTTGTCAAATTCACACAGTTTTTAAGTGGCAGAATTGTTTATAAAAATAAAAATTTGACCTAAGTTCCAATCATTAAATGTTAGATTTTCAAAGATTTCTTTGTTCAATTATTCTTGATATAGTTACTGTAATATCAGAGCTACTGCGAGGGGACAGAATGAGATGTAGTTATAATTTTTTTAATATTTATTTATTATATACACAATTATCTGTCTGTGTGTTTGCCTGCAGGCCAGAAGAGGGCACCAGACTCCATTACAGATGGTTGTGAGCCAACATGTGGTTGCTGGGAATTGAACTCAGGACCTTTGGAAGAGCAGACAATGCTCTTAACCTCTGAGCCATCTCTCTAGCCCCTGTAGTTATAATTTTAAGCATCATTTTTTATAGAAAGCAATAGGCTTTATTGTGTTTTTTTTTTCAGAAACACAGATAGTTGGATGGATAGACAGGCAGACAGACAGACAGACAGACAGACAGACAGACAAATAGATCACTCTGACCAGTGCCACTGGTCCATTTCCAATTTCCAAATTGCCCTTTCTTCTACATTCTTCTTTGCCTAGATTCTCTATGTGAACATAAAAATAATCATTTTTCTAGATCTTGCTTCTTTTGCTTAAACTGATGTCTTAAAATTCCAAGCACTTTTGAACAAGTGGTATGATTTCATTCTTGTGTTGATGTGAATAACACTGCATTGAGGTTAACATATCCTTTCCACATTCATCCATCCATAGGTACCTGGGTTGATTCCATAACTTAGGTATTATTAATGCTTCTCCAATACACAAGGATAAACAGATTTCTCTACTGCAGGCTTACACTGATGCTGCAGGCTTACACTGCTGCATTTGAATATACACCCATTATTATATTGAATGACGATCTGTACTATGTTTGGGAATAACCGAATCATTTTGTTTTAATTCTGGTGATAGCTTTGAAGAATCCAAAAACTGATTTCAGTAGTGTTTGAACAAGTTCACAGTCCCCATGACTGTATATGAAGACAGTAATTTACTTTTATATAGTGTGGAGGTCAATGATTTATAAATTACTAGCTGGCAATTGCTTCTTGACTCCAGCAATTGTTTGCTATATATATTTTTTGATTTTTATTTTTGAGGGTGTCATACATGTATACAACAAACTTCGATCATACATCCCTCATTGCCCTCTATGACTGCTACTGCTCTCATATCACATCAAAGTATGTACTCCCAAGTTCATGTCTTTTATTGTGATTCCATTACCCACTATGTTATAGCTGCCTATATGTGCATGTGTGGAGAGTTGTACTCTGAAGCACTGAAGATCTACCAGTGACCATATCCTTAATAAAGAATGGTTCTGTTTTGTTGAAATATGAGCGGCGGGGCTGCGTCCCCAGCACCCCGGCCGCCTGGCTAGCTTATGCCCGAAATAACAACACACAAACTGTATTCTCTTAAACACTGCTTGCCCATTATATCCAGCCTCTTCTTGGCTAACTCTAGCACCTGGACTAGCCCATTTCTAATCATCTGTGTAAGCACACCAAGGTGCGCTCTCCAGGAAGATTCTAGCCTACGTCCATCCTGGGTCGGAGTTGCCTGGGAGAGCGGAGCCTGGTGTCTCTGCTCCAGAGAGCAGAGCTGTCAAGTCCACGGGAGAGCGGAGCCTGGTGTCTCTGCTCCAGAGAGCAGAGCTGTCGGGTCTCTCTGGGAGCAGAGCAGAGTCTGAGCTCACTTCCTCTTCCTCCCGGCATCCTATTCTGTTTACTCCTCCCACCTATGTTTTTACCTATCAGGGCCAAGAAGTTTCTTTATTGCTTAACCAATGAAATCAAGAGATTGATATATGACACTCCCACATCACTTCCCCCTTTTCTGTTTAAACAAAAAAAGAAGGCTTTAACTTTAATGTAGCAAAATTACATATAACAAAACAGTTAACAAGTAAAAATTACAATATTTATATCTATTTTATCTTTATCATAACTAAGGAAAACTATAACTATAACTATCTATCTATTCTTCAACTCCATCAAAGACTCCAGAAGAATACAATATTACCTAAGCAAACAAGAAATAAGCAACTTCCAAACTCTAGAAATGACAGAGACAGAGACACTTTTTCTCCTACTAACAACCTATTGCCAATAGTTTTTTGTTTTTTGTTTTTTGTTTTTTGTTTTTTTTTTTTTTTTTTTGGTTTTTCGAGACAGGGTTTCTCTGTGTGGTTTTTTTTTTTTTTTTTTTTTTTGTTTTTTCGAGACAGGGTTTCTCTGTGGTTTTGGAGCCTGTCCTGGAACTAGCTCTTGTAGACCAGGCTGGTCTCGAACTCACAGAGATCCGCCTGCCTCTGCCTCCCGAGTGCTGGGATTAAAGGCGTGCGCCACCACCTCCCGGCTTTGCCAATAGTTTTTCAGTGAGGGGCAGGACGTGAAGATGAAGCACTATGCTGAGATTGGGGTGTTTTGATCTTCTGTAAGTATCATATAGGCAAACAAAGCTGCCAGGAGTTTATGCTTGTGAAGCCTGGACCATGCCCCAAAGACAGCATTGCGCATACTCACCATATTGCCCTGGCTCTTTCATTTGTTATCACCATCTCTTCCAGAATGTTTCCTGAGTCCTGGGAGTGGTGAGTTCCATTTAGAGAAGCACTCAGACATTGTAGTTTTATATCTTAATGCAATGTCTTTCAGAACTTTTCATTGTTTCCTGTGCCTTTGAAATTATTTTCAGAAAGTCCCTTGCCAGTGTCTTGATCTTAAAAAAAATACCTATTTTCCTCTAATACTTTCAAAATTTTCTCTTTAGTTAAGATATTTTAGTTTCATGAATTGATCAACTGTGTTAATTTGTGCGTAAATTCATTCTTGTATGTGTGTGTTGTATGAAAGAAGAGTTAAGGATCATTCTGGAACCTCCTCTGTAGACCAGAATGGCCTTGAACTAACAGTATATGTTTCCATATCTCTCTGTAGAAAATATTTTGTAATAAAATTATTTAATAAGACTGATCATTGTTCCCACATTCAACCCACTTAGCAACTCTATAGAAAAAATATTTCATAATAAAGCACAGGAATTTATTGTTCTTTGATTTTTGTGTAGGTTAGTAACTTATTTTAAATTGTAACAATTGTCAACTACTCAATTCAAATTCTGCCTCTTTAAAATATCAATATAATGTATGGTTAAAGAATATTGAACTATATCATAGTACCCCATTACTGTATACTAGAATCATTCAGGATCTAACATTTACACCAGACAGTAATTAATTAATAAGCATTTATGTAAATATGACACTATCCTAGCTAGAATACAAACTTTTCTTTCATGGTTCTTGCCTTTGAGAAACTTACTGCTCGAAAAGCCTTTAAATTTGGCAATGAATTTTAATACACAATTGCCATTATTTCTTATGGACTCTTAGGCTTATGTGAACTTTTGTCTCTTACATGTACTGTTCATTCTTCTGAACAAGAGGAAATCTTCTTTGATATTTTCTGCAGTCCTAAGTATAGCATTGGCACTTCATAAATAATAAAATCATCACAATGTTTAACCTCTCATTATAGTTCCTCTTAGCTATTATATTCATCTCTTTGATTTGCTTCTAATTCATCTTAATGTCTTTAATGACTACTTTAATTAAATAAAACAATTCTCCTTAGCTATCATCATGGATTATGATAAGAAAAATATATATGTATAATAAAATTACATGTTTGTGACTTTAGATGCAAACAGCTATTTAATCCTTATCAGTGACATCAGGGTGGATGCGATTAGCACAGTTTGCAGCCACTTCATAATTCAGAAGAATGTGATCAGCCAGCTGGAAGCACATTTGACAGAAACTCCATAGTCATGAAGGTAAAAGCACGCAAGATCACCCACTAGGATAGAGAAACTGTGAGTCCTTCATTGGTGCTATTGAATACTAATGTCAAGGGCAGGATGTTGTAATTTTAGGCTGCCAAAATAATGCTGGAATGATATATCAGAAGATGTTTAAGAAAACAAAAAGTTGGAGTAAGAACTTTCTCAGCATGTAGTTTGATATGTCTCTTAACTGCTGGGAGGCAAATCTTCACTTGAACACAGTTTTCTAGCAAAATCTTCTGCAGATTCTTTTCCATAATGATTCTTGTTGTCTTCCCTTTTATTCTTTTGTCCTATTACACTTCTATCTTGGAATAAGAATGGCAATGATTATAAAAGTAATTCTATGCCTTGGAGACTCTGATTTTTTTTTTTTACAAACGTCTGTTTTGTGAAGACATATCCACCCCCACTTCTAACAAATACCACCAAGAGTGGGCTTTAAGACACATTTAATTCTACTACAATTTTCTAAAAGTGTCCTATCAAATTTATGTTTCTCTTTCCTCAGAGTGAAGATAAGAGAATATAATAAATTGAGGCAGCTTTAAATTATGTTGAAGCTCCTAGAAAATATCTCTCTCTAATTAAACAATACTTACTACATTGTCACTAAATGTCTCCAATGTATGGAAAACATGTAGTTAGATTTTGCAGAGTATGTGTGTGTGTGTGTGTGTTTTGTGTCTGCTGTTTGTTCCTTGTTAACATTACAAGAAACAATTAATTATTTTAATTGTCACTGTTTTAGGTAATATCTCAGGTCCTGATAGTAGGTGACGTTCTAAAAACTGGAGTCACACAGGATGGGAGATAACTAGGCACTTAAGTCAAGGTTATGGGATGTATATCATCATCTTACACTGTAACATATTGGCAATTTTTTTACACAATGATTTTTAAACCTGTTACTCCCAAAGAGTCTCTCATTGACTTTTTCTCTTTTTCATTAAAAATAAATTAAGAACAAAATAATAGACACAATTCAGCACACATTTCTTTCACTCTTTCATTTTCTGAAAATTTCCAGACTCATTCCCTCAGAGAGAAATAAAACTCTCCAGCCCATCTTTTCCCTGATCTGACTGATTTCACAAACATAAATATGTCAATGAGCTATACCAAACAATAGCCCAGTAGGATTGCTTTCCATATTCCAGAAACATTTTGAAAGATGTCTAAAATGACATGTTTGCTGTATAATATACATGGCCCGGTGAACTCGTCCAGTCTTATCTTGCGCCTCAGTAACTCTAAAGAGAAAATGAAATCTTTTCTTCTGCATCAGACATATTTTAAAAATATTTAAATCTCTCTTTGAAATTTTTTTTATCTTTTATAAGCATACAGGGTACTTGTTTAAAAGTTTCTAATTTTAACTTATTATTATGAGAGGCAGCCCCTCAAGTCTCAAATGCTCAAAGCCTTCACCTCGTTAAGTGTTTTGTGGTAGATGTTTTAACTGAATCAATTCAGGTTAAATTAAAACCATGGCTATGCTTGGCTTTAAAAACAATTTATCAGCTTCCTATGGAGCTTGACATCTTATGAGATGGTAATGTAGATGACACTAGAAAAGTCTTCTCAAAGTTAAACAATCTTTTATAATCTGGGTATAAAATCAAAAATGACACACTATTTTAAGTGATGAGTAAAATGGCCTTAGAACCCATGGGGAATAAGACAACAGTGTATCAGGCTGGACCTGAAATACCCAAGGTGAAGGTGTCAAGAATAGATCTCATTTGAAAGTTACCCCCTTTCCACAAAGGATATGAGCAATAGCACTTAAGGAAAAGATAGGTTGCAAGTTCAGTAGAGGCAGCATTTCCCCGGTGATACTGTTCCCTAAGTCTACAAGCCATTCTCTGTTTTTCTTTTGTTCTTTTTTTACATATAGAGTGTTTGTGCTAGTCCTGAATAGTATTAATTAGACAATCCAGCAGCAGCCATAAGGAATAAATCAGGCCACAGAAACTACTGAAAATTCATTAATAACTGAAATAAATCCCTGCTTTCAGGAAGCTCATTGGCTAAGGGGAAAATAGTTAAGCTAAAGAATCAAGGACAATGTGACATCTTTATACTCTGTAACTTTCTTCATACTCCTTTGGTATATTCTCTATACTTACGAAGAGCAGAGGCATGTTAAATATTAAGAGGGTGCAAAGTAACAAAAATAAATAAAACAACAACAAACAGAACTCCTACATAATACATCAGAGTCAGTGTGGTTCTTATCTTTTAGTCCTGGGTAATCATGAAGATTGCCAAAGCTGTGTAAAACAGGAAGGGTGCAGTTTGTGCAATGAACTTTCATATGGCCTGCCTCTCTTTTCGCCTGGAAATGCTTTGCCCCAACCAGCTGAAGTGGCTTCTATTTTAAAAAGCTCTTCTTCTTTCTGCTGCCATTTCCCATAGCTGAGTTTCATGCCTCGCAACAAAGCACACAATATGGTTCACTCTGCTTCTACTGATGACCAATGACCCTCTGTGTCTGGTAGGCTCATAAATACAATGGTGTAGCCACTGTTTTGACAGTCAGTAACTAACTTGGGGCTCACACAAACATGATGGAGTTTTTGGCTCTTCTATCCTCTCATTTTTTCCATATTTAATATCGGAAAAACAAACACAACCTCTTTGACAATTACAGTGAGTGTTAAGGGAAATGAAATGACAAGACCTCTTCCCTCTTAAGCCCCAGGAATACCAGCTTTCCTATTCCCATTCTCCTTCTAGTCACTTTGAGTTTCTTGAGAACTTCTTACATGAAACCCAGATCTGCATCTGCCGTACCTCTACCTCCCATGACTCACCTATCCGTCTATGGCCTCTTCCTTTTGAATTCCTACTGTTGCATATTGTATACACATGCACAAGCGTGCACACTCACATACACTCATGCACACATATGTAAATAAGGGCGGCTGAGTTCATTTAGTATTGTTTTCATGTACATTTTCCCTGGATGACCACTTTGAGTTGTACCACCTATACAAGGGATGCTTTGGCCTCTCTCAGTAGTAATTGACTCCAAGTTGCAGCCTTGCGAAATTTTTCCAATCTGTGCTCGCTAGTAAACTGGTGTTGTCCATTTGCATTCTTGTTCAGGAAATTTTTTATCGAAATGTGGGGAGCGTGTTTCTGTCATTTCTGGGAGGCACTATCTCGCAGCATGTTTTCTGGTCCTCTGACTCCTGAATCTTCCTTCGATTTCTTAGGCAACTTTGCCAGAGTCATCTCATTTTCAAGTTGCAGGCAAGAATGAACGATATTTATATGAGCTACAGAAGAGAATACGAGTAATTTGCAAGAGAATAATCTCCATATAAGTCACCATGAACAAAAATTATCTGTGATTACAAGACTAGAGCACTGCTCTAAGATAATGCAAGTAATATATTTAGTGCATAGTAAGTACTTAATAAATACCAGCTACTGCATAGATGTGATTTAGAGTTGTTTCGTGTTAAAAGGAGAATGGAATCGCTAATTGCGCAAGGGGTGGATGAAATAAGCAAAGCCCTTAATGGAAAGCTAATGCTCAATTAGTGTTAGCTGGTGTTGGTTGCAGGATGAAACTTGGGCAAGCAACCTTTCACAGTAGGCATTTCTTGGCTTTACATTACGAAGCCACCGATGTCATCGAGACGTAGGCATAGCAACGGAAGTTGTCTGGGAAAGGAGGCACAGGTGGCTTGCGTTCTTTACTTCCGCAGGTGATTAGCACATTCAACAGAATCAGAAAGAGAAAGCAAAACAAAAACTCAAATTTTATGCTACTTCTAAATCTTCCTAAGCGTGCTTTCACACTTAGCACGTATGATCCACAGGCTTGGTCAAAGTTTCCCAGGGCTTCATAAGTGATAACTAAAATATCGCATTTAATGTCTTACAAGTTCAAATTCCTGTTGATTTTTTTCACATACATTATGTTAGTTATGCAACAAGCAAACATTTGTTGGGAATAATATTTATTTGGGCATACAGATGGTATATATATAATGTTATATATATAAAATGTTATATATATAAAATGTTTTATATATATATATATATATATAACATTTTAGCCTTGTATATTTTATAAGGAATTGCAAAGGGAATGTCAGCTCTAATGGGGTTTGCAGTTGTCCTGTGGTAAGCATTTGCTTTTACGGTTATGGCTTGCAGACATTAACCTGAAATTAGAAAGTTCAAGGTTTGTACCAAGAAACCAGGAGAAAATGCTGGCATTGTCACTGCGACTAACCATAAACTTTCATTTTTCATCTCCAACTAAAAACACTAAGCACATGCTTCAAGGTTGCTTACGTACGTTACGATATTACAAGGAAAAGTCTACAGCAAGCTGGACTGTGGGCATGAATGTCCTAGTTACCCCTTAATAAGGAAATTTAGCTGAACAGCCCGCTAAATGCAGGACTTTCCAGACTAATGTCAATGAGCCTCAACAGAAGTCTCTAACACTGCATGCTTTGTTAGGGAAACCAAGTCAATTAATAAAAAAGACTCTTTCATCAGAGTCATGACCCACTGGACGGTGGTGGAGTATGGTTTGTTCACCTTTTCATAGACTGTGGCTTAAGCAGACTAATGAAGTCCAAGCACCACCATTCCTAATGGGACACAATTGTGGCAGCTGGAAAGTCGAGCGGCTTGGCTTTTTTTTTTTCTTTCCTTTCAAGGCTGATGTTTGCTTCTTGAATCACACAATTTGAGAAATACATGTTGACATGCTGCATTTGCACCATGGCCACAGGCTGGGGATCATCATAATTGTCAGTGACAGACATTCCTTTACAAAGCTAAGCTCTCACCTAATTTGTGTGAAGCAGTCCGCAACGAGTGTCCCAGGAACAGCCAGCACATGTGCCGGGCTGCTTTCAAAGGACACGCATGTGCCAGAGGCCGCGTGGAAATGACAGCTGCAATTGAAAAATAAAAAAAATACAATAAAAGTACATATCATAATAAGCAGCAGCCCTCTGCTTTTCTGGAAGTTCTTTGGGGAAGACAATTTTTAATCAGAAAGGACAATTTGATCAGTCCTCTTGTGAGCTGCCCAGTGCACTTCAGGGGAATGGCTATAACAAGGTCTGATCATACATGGACAAGACAGCACACAGTAGAACATGGAAGGGCACCATCTTTATATCTCAAAACTTAGAATTTGGCTAGCTTACATGACATAGACTGAGGCCTGGAGCGTTTACCAACAGGAATTTTGTTGGTAAAATAGCCATAGCGGTACCATCGCTGTGTGTCCCAAGTGCTCACTGACCTCTGAGGTAGAGCTGGCAGTCCTTTTCTGCAGAGGAACACCTCATGAACAGATACTAGCTACTTAGGGCTGCTGCTGAGTTCTGAGTACAAGCTGGCTGGTTCCAGGGTTTGTAGTCTTAACACTATATAATATGAAAGACATCAATTTAGTTAATTACTTTGGGTGTACTTAAAACACTTGACATGAACACTCAGACACTGTAAACTAGCATTCTTTGCTGTTGCCATCATTGTTCATATTGTATTTCTGACGTATACACTATTATCAATACTTTCATAATTTCCTTTCATTGGAAGGTTTCTTTTTATGTGTGCATAGCACCTTTGATCATGAGAACACCCCAACAGAAATCATTTCTCCTCCACTGTAAAGTATTCAGAGATTAATTGTATGGACAATGTATTCAGTAACTCACTTGCCATGTTACTTTTTTGATAAAAAAATTGTAGCTTAAATAATTGTACAAATGGTCTAGAAGGTTGTTAATTTTTAAGATTCAACCCAAAAGCTTTCGCTTCCCTTGGCCTACCATGCTTAATTCATTGTGACAGCCTTCCTGAGAATGTGAGACTTACAAGTGCCTCCTTTTCCAACTTTGCCGCAGGGAGTAGGAGGTGTAGGGACTGCCGTCTACACTTGTCTACACTCTGTGGAACTGCCTTTGACCTGTATCTGCATCGGCGCATGCAATGAAAATTCATGAGCTGCCTCTTTCCTTGAAAGTGAGCTGCACCTTGCAGCTCCTCCTTGTGAATTACAGAGGAAGGAAACTTCCCTGGAGTCTCGGGGTAGAGGACACGGTGACCTGCAATAAGTCAGGATAGGAAAGGTGCCATGCTCAGGGAAGGTGCAAGCACCTAATCTTCTGCAGCCCTGTTGAGGCCCTGCTCTGGGTGCTGCCCACATTGTCCACTCAATAAAAACTCCAAGAGGGCAGCCCCGAGTCTGTGCATTCTGTCTAATTAACTACCTCTCAGGAAGAGCTTCAGAATTATCTTTTGCTTGTTCAGTCTCATGGTGTTAGCTCAATGCATCTACCTACAACAAGGACCAAAGTTTTTCAGCTGACAAAGAAACAAGTTTTATATGGACTCCTAGCTACAGAGATCTCAGCCTTTTATTTATTGGTCCCCTCTGCTGTGGTACACTCAGCAGCAGGGTTTATGGCAGAACACAACTAATGAATTGATGAAAGTGTGGCCAGGAAGTGGGAAGGGGGAGGATTTGCTACAAGGTCAATTTTAAAAGTCCATTTTCAAAAGCTATTGACGAATTCTAAGGCATTGATTATCCTTTTAGCTTTTTTAGGTGGATTTCACAGAAGATAAGTTAGCCACTATAGAGTGCACAGACTCGGCGGACTTTTTACATGCATAGTGCATTCCAACAATCGTGCCTGCTTCTAATAACCTGCATCAATGTTAGACCTGCATCACTGGTAAGAGAAACCCATTCCCTAGTATACAATCCTGCCTTACATTCCTTAGCTTTTATGAATGTTAGGATGCGCTGTTTTCTTACAGATTTATTCATTCTGCATCATCCATATAAATGGAATCACACTGTGCTGACTTCCATATTTGCCTTCTTCAGCTTAAGATTAATCCACGTTATGGCTTGTACTGTATTTTAATCATTTCCTTGTCTGAACAATGTCCCATTGGAAATTTCTGAAATATCTCTCCTGTAAATTCCACAGTTTGTTTCTCCTTTTGTTCCATTAATCCTGAGTCCAACTACTAGCTATTGTGAATATTCATCCATGAAAATACGTGCTCATGTATCTTCTGACAGATGCTCATTCTCAGTTTCAATGGGTGCATACCTAAGAATGAAATGGTACAATCATTAGATGAGCTAATTATTCAGATTGTGCCATTTTCCTATTTTTATTGTTTTTATTGAGCTATATATTTCTCTCTGCTCCCCTCCCTTCCTCCTTTCTCCCTTTCTACCCTCTCCCATGACCCCCGTGTTTCCACTTTACTCTGGAGATCTTGTCTTTATCTCCTTTCTATGTTGATCCATGTATGACTCTCCTAGGGTCCTCTTTGTTATCTAGGTTCTCTGGGGGTGTGTACTGTAGGCTGGTTTTCTTTGCTTTATCTCTGTAAGCCACTTATGAGTAAGTACATATTATATTTGTCTTTCTGGGTCTAGATTCCCTCACTCCATATGTTTTTTTTTCTAGATCTATCAATTAACCTGCAAATTTCAAAATGTCCTTATTTTTCACCACTGTTTAGTACTCCATTGAGTAAATGTAACACATTTTCTTTATCCATTCTTTGGTTGAGTGGCATCTAGGTTGTTTCCAGGTTCTTGGTGTTATGAATAATGGTACTGTGAATATAGCTGAGCAAATGTCCTTGTGGTATAGTTAAGCATCCTTTGGATGTGCCATTTTTTAATCAATTGGTATAATCTGAGATAATCACATCTACTCAATAGGTGACTACTTCTGTGCTATTTCCTGTATACAATGATCTTCTTTCCATATATCATGGTTTAAAGAGAGTTTAGTCACCATTTTATTAGTCTCAGAATATTCTGGATGTCTTCACACTTCATTCTTTTCTCATAATGCCAGTCTTCAGAACATTGAAAGAGAAAATAAACCTAATAAGAAATATTGCACTAATATTCATTTTTACTTGAAAATGTACCACGTATGTATATATTACCTCAAACTATGCTAAACACCGGCATATATACGTCAATGACATAGATGTGGTCTCTCCCCATGTAGAGTTCATATTCTCAAAATCAAATAGGAAGAGTGAAATTTTACTGTTTTGATTACAATTTGATTTTTTTTGAGACATGGTTTTTCTCTAGCCTTTGGAGTCTGTCCTGGAACTAGCTCTTGTACACCAAGATGGCCTCGAACTCACAGAGATTCTCCTGCCTCTGCCTCCCGAGTGCTGGGATTAAAGTTGTGTGCATCCACCACCTGGTTATAATCTGATTTTTAAAAGCTAAAATTTTATCACTATATTTTTGAAGCAGGGGTCAAGGCAAAGTGTCTCTATTTACTTTGGGTTTTTTATTCAGTTTGGTCCAAACTTTGGTCACAGATGTGGTAGTAATAAAATCCACTGGAAAGTATGTGTGGTTTCAAAGATCTCCATTGGCATTCTTGAACTCTGGATGTCTAGGGCATTCTCTTGTACTTTGAGCCACTCAATGGAGCTGTATCTGTAATTTCAGCATCAACTTTCATCCACAAATACCATCAAGAAATAGGTATGTTTCTATAAAACCATGAGCGTTCACTTTAAGATATAATAAAATGTAATATATAATTTAAAGTGAGTGTTTTAAAATTTGTTCCAAATAAAAATGTTAACCCTTTAACCCTAATAGTGAGACCTTTAAGGTCAGGACATATGAGTTACTTCAATGGCATTAAAATACGTATTATAAAGGTAGAGAATGAAGATGTCTAAAAGAGTTCTCTAATCAAAGCAGAAAAAAAAATATATGAAGCTGTGAGTGTCCCAGCGAGATATCAAGAACCAATAGGAATAAAAGGTTCTAGTCTCTGGGATTCTGTAGATTTCTGCAGCTGTAGAAAGAGCCTCTGTATTCTCACCAAGGCGTATGAGACAGTGCAGGCATAATCATTTTCTGAAGAAATGTCACCTGTAATTAGCATCCATCACATAATTTCATACGTGGCCACAGTTTCAATGGAAGTTTGATGAAATAGCCATGTAGTCTATGTTGCTAAAATAGTAGCTTTCAACCTTCCTAATGCTGTGACCCTTTAATACAGTTCCTCATGTTGTGGAGATCCCCAACCATTGCTACTTCATAACTGTAATTTTGCTACTGTTAGGAACTGTGAGGTAATTATCTGATATGCTTAATATCTGATAGTTGACCCCAAAGGGGTCTTGGCCTGCAAATTAAAAGTCACTGCTCTAAAATTTTAAAAAAATATATATATTTCAGGTCCTTCCATGGAATTGCCCTGATGTGCGCAATGTTCCATTAGGACCCAAAGATTGCCTCATGGGTAAAAGATGAATGCCACCTAGGCTGAAGACCTGAGTTCAGTTCCCAGGACCTACATGGGTGAAGGAGAGAGGAGACTCCTGAAAGTGTTCTCTGACTTCTACATGAGCATGTTGGCATACACACACACACACACCCACACACACACACACACACACACACACAATGGGATAACAATAGTTTATAAGAATGCACCATTTAATTAAAGCAGATTCAAAGTTAATAAAAATATAATTTGAGAGTCTAGATCCTAAAATTAAGTCTAAACTGATTTTCAATAAATAGAGAGTATATGTGTAGAAATAAAAAAAATAGAGTGTCTGTGTAGAAATAAAAACTACATAATACATTTGGTCTGCAAACTTATTTATTTGAAAATATTTGGCTTTATTTCAAAATCTGATCGAAAAATGTGCAACCCTGTATAAAACAAAAAATTCCTCAGCTAAATCACTTTCCTTTTCATTTTATGCATTGTTTCAGAGAAATATATTACCTAATATATCTGCCATCAATTTTGGGTCACATCCTATGTTTGCAAAACTACAGGTAACCCAATGTATCTTTCTGTGTTTGTAAATAAATTATTTGAATTGTTCCATTCCAATCAACTTAATAAGGGAGAGCAACATCGGCTTCTTTGAAAAATTGGCCATAAAATACAATTTACACTTGAAGTTAAATTTTTCAATAATGTATTTCCTCTCTAGGCTGCCCGTGATTCTAAATTGCTCAGATTCCTGCTTGGGTGCATGGCTGACCTCAAGCCAGGCTATACCTGATGGCTGTTGTTTCTATTTAGAGCTGTCCTGATCAACCCCTGATACTCACTACTGACTTCCTGCTGCTCAGAGGCGTGCACGCTAATAGCGTTTGTATGTTTTTCTTGTCCCTCAAGGTTTCAGCTTCCTTCTCTCCAAGAATATGGCAAATTAGAATGAGCAGCAGAGACAACATTTCAGACCCAGGCTGGGCAATTTTATTGGATTCTAATACATGATCTTGTATTTCTAAATAAAAATGTCTTCTTTATCCATAAAAATTCTGCCTTATAAATACAGTTATATACACATTATTAAAAAGGACATCTGTGGGTTGCACATTTCCAACCTCAGAAAATGACAATTATAATAATCCGAAATACGCATGATTTCTAGATTTTGATGAAGAATGAATTTAATAAAGGAGTCAATCAAAACACATTGAAAAATACATCGATAGAAGCATATATTTAAAACCTGGACTCCTGGAAAAGTACTTCCCTAGAGATCACTTCTATAAAATCGTAACTTAATGTAACGAATTTTAAGATGATCAGATCATCATATGATTCAGTAATGAAGTATAAGTTGGACCGTTACTTCTATAATTTTCAGCATCTGTAGATTTTGAGCAAACTTCTCCTGTTGTAAGTTCTCCACCTAGCATTTCCACCCCCACCACACATTTAACCCTTCCTGTTCCATGATTCCTATTTAACCCTTTTATACCATTATGTCCCATCTCTTTCTCTATAAGCCATCTCCATAACTCCTCACCCTGACTTCTATGGACCTTCCATGTAGAACACACATATCTGAAGACCCACAATATTCACTAGGGAAATTTCTGTTTCCAGCAGATAGTGATTAACATTGCGACCTAGAACTGGTCAAAGGACCTAAAATAAGAGACTATGGAATATTCAGTCCTAAGTGGGGCATTTATATCACACTCTCTCCTTCCCAATCTCAGGAAGCATAGTGGAAAAAGTGCAGAAACTTTGTAAGAACCAGAGGTGATGGCTAACTACAACTGGACAATGTTTCCTGCACACAGAATGGCAGTGTTCATATCTGAGCTCACAGCAGTTGAGACAACATACACAAGAGGTGTGCACGCTCGATCCAGACAAAAATCTATTCAGGGAAATTGGAAGTAGACATCAAAGTCTATCCCTTGGTAATAGATGGAGACCACAAAAATAAATAAATAAATAAATAAATAAATAAATAAATAAATAAATACAGAGATCTGGAGCCCAGCCCCAATGAATACATCTACAAAACTCCCAACCTAAGGCCCAAGAAAGGCCGTAGACAAGAGGGAAGAAAAATTGTAAGAAACAGAGGATCAAAGACTTTGCTGTGAGATTGTGTCTCCTGCTAAATTCAGAAGCTACATCCATAAAATCTCACCAACACAATTGTCAAAAAAAAAATGAGCTGAACAAGGACAACAACAGTAGACATTGTAAAATGAACAGGAAAAAAAAAAAAACAGGAGGCCTCAACACTATACAAAGTACAAAAAAAAAAAAAAAAACCCTAAGGAATGCCAGGATTCAGATAAATAGTCTTCTCCAGAGAAGAGGAGCACACAAATTTCTCATCAAATACTAAATTATCAGCCCTGAAAACATAGATACAACATACATACAAGTAACATTATATAGTCTGAGCAGGCTAGCTCTACTTAGGAATTTATATGTATGTAACAATAATCCATTAAAAAAAGCAGATCAAGAACAGTGTGTGCTACTCAAATGCTCTTAGATGTCTGATAGAACCAGCAAATATGGCAGACTTAATAGAAAACAATTTCTCCCTCTCTTTGAGGCCAGCAGTTTCCAGCAGCTCCAAGGGTCCAGATTGAATCTCGGCCACTCCATGTGCGTGTTGGGATATTGTTTATCTTGAACGTGCAGAGGTTTTGTGCATGCTGTCACGGCAGCTATAAGTTCGTAGGTACAGCTATCTTGCTTTAGACAGGAGATACTGTCTCCCTGTAGTAATTTACTGTCTCTGGCTATTACACTCTCTCCATCTCTTAACTACAAAATTTCCTGAACCTAGAGGAAGGTGTGCACTACATATGCATATGTGTGTATTCCATTTGAATAGAAGATGCCACAGTCTGCACCCAGGCCAACTGTGGTTCTCTCTGCTAATTGTCATCTAGTATAAGTAGAATCTTTTCCATTCAGGGTTGTAAGGAACAATATCTATAAATATATTTATGAGTCATTAAAGGTAATTGTAATTCTGTGTCCATTTAGCAGACTATTAGTAGTAGATTATTTGTAATGCCTGTGATCTATATAGCCATAGATTCTTGGAATGATAATGATAGCAGGTATGGGTTTTCCCTTATAGATCAAATCTTAAATTCAATCAGATATGCCTGTTTGGTTCCATGATGCCCAAGCCACTATTACAGCAGAGGACAGGCCCTGCCAGGCCAGTTGTTACTGTAGCTCACAGGACTCACAGATTTTTATTAGTGATTGTCTTGTGAGCAGAGTGCCTAGTATCTCCTAGCAAAATGAAAGGTAGCTACTAGGTATAGAATTTCTGGGTGATGCTTAGTTTGTTTCCTCCATGTTTTATAACTAACAAATGTTTCTTTTATTGAACTTAACCCTTTGAAGTTCCTTCATATTTCATAATGTTTTGTTTTGTTTGTTTGTTTTGTTTCTCAAGAAAGGGTTTCTCTATAGCTTTGGGACTAGCTCTTGTAGACCAGGTAGGCCTTGAACTCACAGAGATACACCTGCCTCTGCCTCCTGAGTGCTGGGATTAAAGGCATGTGCTTTCACCACCAGGCCCCAATATTTCATTTTTAACATTGGCTTCTTGTTCTGAGTCTTACAGATGCTTTCTCCTTTATTCTCTGAAGTCCACCACCATCAAGATCCCATGAGGCTGCCTTTCTCAGATGATGTCTTAGCTCCTATTTTGGTCATCTGAAATAGTTTATCATTCCTTAACCTTTAGTATCTGAACACATATCGAGAGCATTGTCCTTGAGTGTCTAGATAGTGTAGAAGAAGTCTAGAGAGTGCTAACTAATACCAAAACTTTCATCCCTTAGGACTGTGCCTTTTGTACCTTTTCAGGGAAAAATGATAAAATTTGAAAGAAGACTGCAGCTCTATATATTATAATAGCCATGACAGAGGAATTTGGGCTAACAACCTTTGCTACTATTAATGGTTTGGCTTATTTCTTTCACCCACTATATACTTTGAATATAAGAGGTATGAGAAAAATTATACTCAGTCTTTAGATATGCTTTATGTAGCAGCTCATTCAAAAATAATTACTGGAGCTTATCATATCCCAGCAACCCGGATATGAACTTTCCTGAACCTGTTTATGTTGATCCTTCCTCTCCTCATGCACTTTCCCCCTTGGCTTCTCCATCATCTCAATGCCCTTAATTCTCTGGTGAAGACCCATTCCTTTCTTCAAGGCCCAGATGAAATGTGACCTCTTATCAGAAGCTTCCCTGAATTTCTCTGGACTGAATTAATTGCTCCTTTATCTATGTTCCCAAAGGAGCTAGTTCATACATTTGTAAGAGCACTTATCACATTGCATTAGAACTATTTGCATATCTGTGTCCTTTCTGGACTTTTTGCCTTGATGGCAGCGACTACATCTTCCTCATTTATAAATCCCTTCTCATAGCTACACCCTGGTCATTGCGCGGTATTTGGCATACAGCAAGAACTATAAAAATTTTAGTTGCTGTTTAGAAGCCTAAAATTCTCAAACATCAATAGACACTGCCTTTAAGGTTGAGTCCCATATATAGTATATATATAATATTTATTTATATATATCATATATATTACACATATATGTTATATTTTACAGCCTTTAATGGATAATACTTTGAGCCAAACCCTTTCCTTTTGATGCTATTACATAAAGAAAAATTCTGTTGTAGCCCAAATTCCCAATGCACAGAAAAAAACTAAAACAATATGAAAATATCAGTGTTTCAAAAATCAGGTCACTAAGAATACTGAAGATCAGGAGGGGATGCAATTAGCTGAAAAATTAGGCTAGGTCACTGAGGAAGGTTCTAAAGAAATATTGCAAGAATGTGTGGACATACTTGGGAAACAAAACACTAATCAAAAGAAATATTCCTCCAGAAGACCACTTGCAGAAAAGTCTAAGCTGTAGGTCTTTATTAGGTCTCTCCCTTTGGAGCCCAAGGAGTCTCACAGAAGAGGAAGAAGCGAAGATTTTAGGACTAAGAGGGGATGGAGGACATTAGGAGTACGTTGCCCACTAAATCACCTAAGCAGGCCTCACATGGGCTCACAGAGACTGAAGAGGCGCACACCTATGAGGATCTACACCAGGTCCTGCATGTATATATTACAACTGTGGTGGTTTTGTTGAACTCCTAACAGTAGGAGAGGTTGTGTCTCTGACTCTTTGGCCCATTCTTAGAATTCTTTTTCTCCTGTCAACTTGATGTGGCCAATCTTGATATGAGTGCTCTTAACTTGTCTTATTGTGTTTTAGTTTGTCATGTTTGGCTGTTTTTTTTTTTTTTAAGAGAAAACAGAGTGGAGAGTAGATCTAGGAGAGAGGGGAGCTAGAAGCAAAAACTGGGAGGAGTGGAGGGAGGAGAAACTGTGTTCAGGCTGTAGAGTTGAATAATAACCTATGTCAATATAATAATCTATTTCAACAAAATATCTTCCCTAAATCTTGCATGTTTAGCGTATATTTTCTGTGATAAAGCTAAAATAAAATTGTGGTCAGTGTAAAGAAACA
>NW_026067938.1:4273735-4363931 GCF_014885135.2 Alexandromys fortis
AAAAAAAAAAAAAAAAAAAAAAAAAAACTAAAATAATAATAAACAGGGTCTCACGTATCCCGGGCTGTCCTGGAACTCTGTATGTAAACGAGGCTGTAAATGAGTATGAACTCATCAGCGTCCTGTCTCGACCTCCTAAAACCTAGAAATAGTCTTATCCCACTGCAGCAGGCTGTGGAAAGTCTAAACCAGTCAACTCATTTACTTAATCGCCCTTGCTGTCAAATGCAATGACACTACTCTCGGGCAGACTCCCAGTGTGTTTGACCACGTTATTACCCACGGTCTGTATTATTACCAACAGTCAAATTCTAATTATGAAGAGTCCCGAGACAAGCGAAAGAAGCCCGCACTGGGAGCGCAAGCATTCGCGCGTCCCCTGGTGGGTACCTGTGGAACTACACCAACGTCAGGAAGTGGCGCAGCAGGTGCAGACCATCCGAGAGGCGGAGCCAGGACACAGACTGTTCAGAGTTATTATTGGCTGAAATCACTGTCACTTGTGGGGAAAATAGACGGTGAGGGTTGCGGCTCCACTTCTGGACAGGAAGGCTGACCTCTGAAGCTTGTAGTCCCCAAATGACCTTGCTGTCGCTTTGATCTTGAGCACGACCCAGCGTCTTCTTCACTGTCGTAGACAGCTCCCTCCTTGAGAATACCCTGGCGTGAGTCTCACTTTGAGCGAGCTCACAGTGCACATTTCCTTAAGGGGAGCCTGCTCACAATCCTGGTTGCCGGCCCCCAACAGTGCCCTTTCTTCCTTCAGAAAACCATCTTCTGTGTCATAGGGGGCCCTGATATCATTCCTCAGAGGACCCTGGAATCATTCACCCCCTCTTCAGGGCTCCTCACAATGGTCCTCAGCTCCTCACACATGGGATCCTGCCTTGTTCCCCATATCCTCGGGATTTTCTCAGATCACCTTTCCAGTACTACTCAAAATAGTCACATACCTTTTTTTTTAAAAATTACTTTGAGATTTTTTTTTTTTGATGGCTTTCAATCCAAGGGGATCTTTGCAAAGACTCCGGTGGTCCCAAGAACAAAAGAAGACACAAAGCTTTCCCCTCCCTAAATTGGGAAGGATCACCTCCTGAGAGTGGAGCCTTCCGTTGGCAGAGAGCTGGCTCACCAGGCACAAAGACCTGGGCTCCATCCTCAGCACTGGGGAACTGATCTGCCCCAGCTCTCTGCAGGAGAAAACAGGATGATCAGGTTTCCAGGTCACCCTCTTCTTGGATTCATAGTGAATTTGAGGCCAGCTCGGGATACAGGAGACACAGGCAGGAGGCAAAGCTAGCTGGTAAGGGAACTTAGCATCGTGTCCCATACCGAACGGGACATTGCTTGTGGAACTGGACTCTTGTTCTTCATAACCACAGGGAGGACCTAACTGCACTCGGCACATATGTTTTATAAAGGGCTTTTTTTTTTTAAGGTTTTTAGTTTTTTAATTTAGGTTTATGTTTGTTATTTTATGTACTGAGTGTTTTGCCTGCTGTGTGTCTGTGCACCAACACATGTTCACCTGGTGCCCAAGGACGTGGCAAGCCTCTATATGACTGCCAGGAATCAAGCCTAGGTCCTGAAGCAAGAATTAGATGCTCTTAATCACTGAGCCAATTCTCCAGTACCAAGTTTTTAAATTTTATTTTACATATGTAGGTGTGTGCACCACAAGGATGCAGACTAGGGTGGTGGATGTCCTAGACCTAGAATTACAGACGTGTGAGCTGCCATGTGGGTGCTGAGGATCAAACCCCAGTGAGAGCAGCCGGTGCTCCTACCCACTGCACAGCCTCTGTATGCTCAGTGAGAAAGCAGCCGGCGCTCCTAACCACTGCACAGTCTCTGTATCCTCAGTGAGAGAGCAGCCGGCGCTCCTAACCACTGCACAGCCTCTGTATGCTCAGTATACTTGGAGATGATTGTCAAGTCAAGCATTATGACATGTCAGCGGAGGTAACACGAGGGGGGTAGAAAGGGTTTTTCCCAGTGTGGTGATAAAATTCCTGCACACAGAATAGCTGTTCTCCAAAGGTCCACACACTGGTACAATCAACTAGGCAATCTAGCCAGTTCCACACAGCCCCACATTGGTTTGGGATATGTATGTGTTCAAAGGTGGAAGTGGGTGAGGTTGCTCTTATATGTGGTGCTGGAGGTCAACACTGGTGTCCTTGCCTCTCCCCTCTGCCTTTGTATGTGTATGTGTGGGCATGTGTGAGCATGGCGCACCATGGCTGGGTTAACCTGGTCTGAGGCCGAGTCTCTTTCTTGCTTTGTTTTGAATCCTTACTTTGCTTGTTTGTTTGTTTGAAGCCAGGGTCTCCCTGTGTAGCCCTGGCTGTCCTACAGCTGCCTGTGTAGAGAGACCTGCCTGCTGAGACCTCCCCAGTACTAGGACTAAAGATGTATACCACGGGGTCCTGCGTGTTGGTTTATTTTTAATTCATTGTGTGTGTGTATAGATACGGAAGCACGTGTGCCCACATTGTTGGATCCCCTGAAGCTGGAGTCCCAGAAGTGGTGAGTTGCCCAGTGTGGGTGCTGGGAACCTAACTCAGGTCCTGTTGGAGAGCAGCCTATGCTTCTATTCTAACCGTGAAATATCTCCCCAGCTTGCTCATTGTTTTTACAACATTTGAACATTTATTAGGTCTGGGAACACACTAGTATATACAGGTCGGGGAACAGCTGTCAGAACATGCTTTCTACCCTGGGGTCAAATTCACACCATGAGTCTGGACAGTAAGCACCTTTACCACTGAGCCATCTCTTTGACCCTGTTTTGGTTTTTGTTGTGTTTTGTTGTATATACATGTATATCATATATATTACACATATATGTTATATTTTACAGCCTTTAATGGATAATACTTTGAGCCAAACCCTTTCCTTTTGATGCTATTACATAAAGAAAAATTCTGTTGTAGCCCAAATTCCCAATGCACAGAAAAAAACTAAAACAATATGAAAATATCAGTGTTTCAAAAATCAGGTCACTAAGAATACTGAAGATCAGGAGGGGATGCAATTAGCTGAAAAATTAGGCTAGGTCACTGAGGAAGGTTCTAAAGAAATATTGCAAGAATGTGTGGACATACTTGGGAAACAAAACACTAATCAAAAGAAATATTCCTCCAGAAGACCACTTGCAGAAAAGTCTAAGCTGTAGGTCTTTATTAGGTCTCTCCCTTTGGAGCCCAAGGAGTCTCACAGAAGAGGAAGAAGCGAAGATTTTAGGACTAAGAGGGGATGGAGGACATTAGGAGTACGTTGCCCACTAAATCACCTAAGCAGGCCTCACATGGGCTCACAGAGACTGAAGAGGCGCACACCTATGAGGATCTACACCAGGTCCTGCATGTATATATTACAACTGTGGTGGTTTTGTTGAACTCCTAACAGTAGGAGAGGTTGTGTCTCTGACTCTTTGGCCCATTCTTAGAATTCTTTTTCTCCTGTCAACTTGATGTGGCCAATCTTGATATGAGTGCTCTTAACTTGTCTTATTGTGTTTTAGTTTGTCATGTTTGGCTGTTTTTTTTTTTTTTAAGAGAAAACAGAGTGGAGAGTAGATCTAGGAGAGAGGGGAGCTAGAAGCAAAAACTGGGAGGAGTGGAGGGAGGAGAAACTGTGTTCAGGCTGTAGAGTTGAATAATAACCTATGTCAATATAATAATCTATTTCAACAAAATATCTTCCCTAAATCTTGCATGTTTAGCGTATATTTTCTGTGATAAAGCTAAAATAAAATTGTGGTCAGTGTAAAGAAACATCTAAGAGAAAGTTTGGGGGTACCACCCCCAACCTCATCACATCATTGTATCTCTGTAAGTTTGTTCATGTAATATTGAGGGTTAGTTGAATTGTGACTCGTGAGTCCTTTAGGGATTTTAAAATATAACTTACCTTTTTAATAAAAATGTAAGCAACTTTATTAAAGGGACAATGCTATCTTCTAACTTGATTCAGATCCTTAAATGAGGACACATCTCCAGGTAGCTCTTAATTTCAGATAGCTACAGAAACAGATCCTACTTAATCATTTATACTTCTAAAATCAGTGTTGGACAAGAGTGTATTTAATCACTGCTTTTTAGACATCTACTGATGGCCACTTGGCTATATTCTAGGCTAAAACTCACTCTATGTTTATGTTTTAGGGCAGATATGGGCATATCCATTTTGGTGCCTGAGAGTGGATAGAAAAGTCCTTGAACCCTGGCTGGACACAGGGAATCTGATGAGCCACAAATGTTTTTTGGCTTTTTTTCTATCAGTGATAAAAACTTATATTCCAAATTCACCTTGTTAATTCATTTTAATCCATTTTTATATATGCTCTCATCTTCCATGGAGACTATTGACCCTAAAAGTCGAGAACAAAGCCAATATGGAAGTATTCAACCACTCCATTTTTATCATGGTCTAAAGGAAAACTTAGAACTTAGATGCCAATGAAGGAAAGAGTTACTTTATAAGTGGAATTTGTAGGTAAACAAGACCAGATGATGAAAGTCCTTGCTGATTTAAGGAGGAGGCAGGTTATAATTAAGCAGGATTTCTAATTATGATAGTGTTCCAGCCTTATGCATGGTGGAAATATTGCTCTCTGAACAAAGGAAACTGTCCATATACTGGATATACTGGAAGGCAGATAACTTTTAAAGTCAGAGAAGGCATGAAAATAGATTTTACTCTAGTCTTAAGAAGACATGCAATCCTGTCAACATTTTGACTTTTTTCCCCAGTAACACATACTTAACAACTACTTCCAGCCTCATACCTACAAGATACATTTTTCCTGGACTGTAAAATTCAGGAAGCATGAGAAACTAATACAAGAATACCAGCTACAAGCTTCTACTTTGGTTTTGTTTCCTAATATTATTATTTATTTACTAATCCCAGGCAAGTTTGGTACTGTTTATATGTGGATTTTATACCCTAATTGGCTTCCTCCACTAAGCTGAAATCAGTGTTTCACTCGTCTCTGTTTCCATGGAGACCAACCCAGAGTCTCCAATTGGATCGAATATTCCACCAACTTGCTTGAAGAACTAGAAAATGCTCCACCAGAGTGTTATTTGCTTAAGGATTTGCTCGGTTGCCCTTCCAGTCTTTCCTTCCAGCTAGTACTCAATGGTTTTCAGCCTCTTAGCTCTTCACACTGTCTCTGGATATTGGTTGCAAACTTACTTCACTTAGAAACATGGGAACTCTTTATCTAACCTTTGACACGGTCTCATCTCCTCTAGTAGAGCTTTCCCTGGTGATTTCTATCAACAAGAAGAGTTTTTCTCACTTTTCAGGGCAGACCTGCTTCTCCCTTTTCTAGTAGTGAATCTGGCAAGTGACACAAGAAATGGTGAGCAAAAATACTGACAAATTGTCTCAGTGTGTGGGTGCACCCCTCGCGGTCCTGAGTTCCATGCTCGTGCTCTCTCTCCTTCTGCTCCTGATTTGAACCTTGAGATTTCTGTCCAGTGCTCCAATGTGGGTCTCTGTCTCTGTCTCCTTTCATCGCCTGATGAAGGTTAATATTCAGGAGGATGCCTATATGTTTTTCTTTGGGTTCTCCTTATTTAGCTTCTCTAGGATCACTAATTATAGGCTCAATGTCCTTTGTTTATGGCTAGAAACCAAATATGAGTGAGTACATCCCATGTTCCTCTTTTTGGGTCTGGCTTACCTCACTCAGAATAGTGTTTTCTATTTCCATCCATGGGGAAGAGACAGAAATCTTTAATAAATAAATAAATGGAAAAAAAAGAAAGTAAAAAAAATATTGACAAATGGTGCTCAAATGAAAATTACTACACAGATGAATATTTTTCAGGGGTAGTGAGGAAAACAGCCAAAGAAAGTAGATTTTCTTTACCCATGAGCCATTGGGTGGGAGATGCAGTTAAAGGGTTTTGAGTGGCTTTTCACCCCGAATGACATTGTCAACGATTTCATTGGCACTTTGTGCAAAGAAAGGTTGCAAAATACTTACTAATATATAAGTGGAATTGTGCAGGGTCTTAAGCACTAACATGCATTTTTCAGTAAATGTTAATAATGATCCATTTTAAATAGAGCTGAGAAAATGTTTTGTCTTTATCAAGAAAAATTCAGGTAGAGAGCACATGACATAAAGCTTGCACAATGAAAGACTAATTGTTTGAGGAAAGATACTTTGATCAACAAGCAACATAGAGATAAAAATTATACACTGCATTTATGAAATGTTCTTTTAAATGAAACTTTGATATTACAGTAAAATCATGCAAAGGTGATTCCAGAAGACTTTACGCTTTTCTCTTTTCTTCCAATAACATTTGAAAAGTCACTTAGTTGCTTTAATCTTTATTTTATTCATTTCAACATGAAATATTTGGAATTTACTTCCAATTCTAGTATTTTCTGATCCTTGTCAAATCATAATTTATTTTCATTATTATCATTAGTACAAGTAATAGATTTATATGTTTGTGATCAAAACTGTTTTCATGTCTTTGAAAAAGCACAGAAAGCAAATACAATAACAACACTAAATTTTTAAGAAATAAGTTTCATAAAGAAAAACAAAGAAATTAATGTTATATTTTTCTAAGATATCACTGTTTTTTTTTTAATTTTCCTTTTTTTATTGATTTTATTGTGCTATACATTTTTCTCTGCTCCCCTCTCCTTTAACCCTTTCCCATGGTCCCTATGCTCCCAATAGTTGAGCACATGTCCTTGTGGTACAATTTAGTATCCTTTGGATATACACCCAAAAGTGGTATTCCTGGGTCTTAAGGTAGGGTTTTTCCTAATTTTCTGAGAAATGGCCACACTGACATCCAAAGGGGCTGTATCAGCTTGCACTCCCACAAACAATAGAGGAGTGTTCCCTTGACCCCACAACCTCTCTAGCATAAGTTGTCATCAGTTTTTTTTTTTTTTTTTTTAATCTTGGCCATTCTTACAACTCTACTACAGAGCTACATTAGTGTTTATGTTTGTTAAATTACCTGCAACAAACCAAAGACATAAATAATCAGCTGTCATTTTATCATTGTTCATATGCTTATTTAGAAGAAAAATATTTTATAAAGGGTGTGTACATGTGAAGAAATGTGATCCTGTAGACATTTTCATTGCCAATTCAGAGTACATATTTATAGAACTAATACAAAAGATGATGGAGTTGGGTCTTGTATCTTATCTGTTGCTTTCATTTGTTAACTAATAAAGAAAACTGCTTGGCCTGATAGGACAGAAAATTAGGTAGGCGGAGTAGACAGAACAGAATGCTGGGAGAAAGAAGCCGAGTCAGGCAGTCACCATGATTCTCCCACTCCAGACAGATGCAGGTTAAGATCTTTCCTGGTAAGCCAGCTCGTGGTGCTACACAGAATATTAGAAATGGGTTAGATCAATATGTAAGAGCTAGCCAATAAGAGGCTGGAACTAATGGGCCAGGCAGTGTTCAAAAGAATACAGTTTCTGTGTAATTATTTCGGGTAAATCTAACCGGGTGGCGGGACACAGCCCGCCGTTCCTTCAACAAAAAGATCATATATAGCATTGTTCTTTAACTGGGATCTTAGCTTGTTTCAAGTATATGATCCCATATATTCAAGAATACATACATACATACATACATACATATATATGTATATATATATGCGTGTGTGTGTTATATTTTACTCTTTAGTTGAGAAAAGAATTTAATAGTATATGAGTTCTCCATAAAATAAAGCAGGTTAATATGTGACTTGTCCTTCTAGCGAAATGGAGGTATCTCTTAGTGCTAGTTTTAGAAGATATAATGATGATAGTAACAGTAAATTTCTAGACTGAAATTCAAAGGCATTTTAAGAGGCATTGTGTTGTTTCCATATGAATGAAAATTTTTAATTAAACAAACATCTCTTCTACATTAATATTGTTTTTTTTTCCTAAAAAGAAAGACTACCTTTGTTTTCTAGCTAGCAATTACAATGAAGACCCAGGCTGCATTTTTGTATGTGAGTTCAGCAAGAGCCAGAGTCAAAATCTGGAACATAAGCTCGCCTGCTTCCAGAGAGTACCCTGGGTGACTTTACCGCTGAGCACAGGCTAGATCTGCTCTCTACTCTAATAGGCATGGCGACTTCAGTACTGTACTCATTTCCATTTGTAATGAGCTTTCGAGTATCGGAAGCTACAAGGCTGTGTTTCGCATCCAATTTGTTTTTGTCCGTGGGCATTCTGATGGGGTGCGGTAGAAAACTCTTCACAGGAGACTTTCAATATTATTTTCCCTCATGCCTGCACTTTTTGAAAAATAATCTCCACTTTTTTTTCTAAAAATAAAAGTGAAATGTTTACAAGGACCTTAGGAACTAATTTTTTTTTTACCCACCTCAACCAATTTATAGGATGGAGCTGAGTGCTCTGGAGGTAGGGGGTAAAGGAAAGGTTGCTTTAGGAGATTTAACACGCATTTACCAATGGAAAAGGTTTTGTACATTTTTTCCCCTCTTCAATGGTTTATTGAAACGCCCAATGGTTTCAATATATAAATGCGTATAGTGAAGCATCTTCTCCTGGCTACTTGCATTAAATTACTGAAAGTTGAACTCTTTCTTTGGAACTGTACTTACATGAGTTTCTAATGTTCCCCCTTCTCACACCCCCTTGTCCTCCCACCCTCCTACTGTTTCCTCTTGCCTCACCCTTCCCCTTCTTCATTTTCACATGTCACTTTAATTACTGAAAAGAGATACCATTGGCCTGTGCAGAAACTTTTAAAACTAAGGATGAATTCTAGGTCACTATTAGTCATCCAGGATTAGTTAGCATCATCCGCATTGTAGTTTGTCTTAAGATTCTTTTAGCAATCTGCCATGATAGCCCAGAAATTCCAGAGATACAAAAAAAAAAAAAAAAAAAAGCCTAGTGCTTACCAGGTCTTACCTTTATTGCCAACAATAAGGAGCACAGGTAGAGGCAGATGCAGAAGCAGGAGGATTGCCGATGTGAGGACTTTCCTGTAGTCCATTGTTAGACTCTAACACAAACAAAACAAGACAAAAGGCCATCATTGTGACTGCAGTGTGGCTTCATCTTCTTCTGTAGTCATCTTCCTATTGGCAATAAGGAACACCTCTAACATGTTAATGATCCCCGAGGTAGCCAACTCAGTGAATCGTCAACAAAACACATTAGTGTTCACAGTGAAGCAGAAGCAAATCACTCCAGAGTCCCCTCGATCTTATTTATCCCCGGTGTCCATTTCAGCGTGTGGTTTCGATATGCATATGCACCAACTGTCCATAAAGTTGAAGTCCCTGGTGTTAAAAAAGAAGTGGTGGTATCTCTCAATGTTCATTACATGGATGTTTTGTACAATTTAACAGACAAGGGTAGTAACAATTTTTTAAAAAAATTCAGTCTAGGGGCAGAAGAGATGATTCATCAGTTAAGAGCACTGACTGCTCTTCCGGAGTTCCTAAGTTCAATACACAGCAACTACGTGGTTGCTCACAACCATTTATAATGGGATCTGATGTCATTTTCTGTCTGATTCCCTCTTCTGTCCCGTAGGCAAACAAAGTACATATATATATATATGCATAAATAAATGAATCTTGAATAAATTTGATCTGCTTGTGCGTTATATCCATTGCATAGATTTTTTTACTCCCTTGCTTTTGAAAAGACCATACACTTTGTACCACCTACCTATGCTAGCTACTTCAGTCATGAGTTTTCAAGATGAGACTAGGAATTGGGCCATGCTTGCCACTAGACAAGACTAAGTAGGGATATTTTACATTGTTGTAGAGAACGAAGACCTAAAACTTTGCAAAATTACAATGTATTGAAGGAAATCCCTGGAAATGTTTAGTTCATTGTGATTTATGGCTCAGAAGAAGAAAAGCTTGAAACTCAGTCAATAATTATGACCAGTTACTGACGCTTAATCACAAGATAAATTGCAAGTAGCCAAACAGAGTAATTAGAGAAATATTATCTTGTAAATTGTGATTTAGTTGGACTAATGTGCTTCTAATATGCTTTTTAATGTCACTTATTCAAAGGAACAAAGAAGAAATGAATGTAAATAATTAGAGGGGAAAAAAAGGAAAGAAGAGGAAGTTATAGATTCCTGCTGGCTGCACATCCATTAGAGGCAGACACTGTTATTCTTGGAGGGTTCCAGAGCCTGGGATACACTGCGTTAATGATGGATCTGTTGTAGCTAGAATTCATGCACTATTAAATGAGTTATTTCATTGAAATATGATGCACCCTAGTTTATTCACGCAGTGTTTTCTACTGGCATAGAGTTATTTTCATTACTACCTTTGAGCTCTTCCGTTTTGGCATTCCTAGCAGGACAACTTCCTAAGTGAGGTTCCCTAGAGGGTGAGTTCAGATGAGATGTCCAAGTACGATTTCGCATGTGAAGCGTAACTACCGAATTCCTCTAGGACTTCCCTATTGTTGCAGCGAGAGACTATGTAATTACCCAGGGATTACAGCAGAATATGAAAAGGCCCGAAAGGAGCTTTCCTGCCAATCAAGAATGCATTCAATGCAAACTTGGGAAGTCACCTGGTCATGAAGCAGAAGTGTCTGGAAATGCTAAAGGTTCAAGTAAAGCAGCTTGCCTGAAACTCCTAATTAAAGAAATAAAAACTGTTTTTTTTTGAAATAATGTCAATGCCAAGGATTGTCGGTTTTATTCTCCACCAAGAAAGAGGTCTTCTGAGATTTTAAAATGAGGCTGTTGGTATTGCCCAAATACCCCAGGTCTGTCCCCTGCCCTTTTATTTTATACTGCAAAAGTAATGGAAATGGAGCTTAATGGTACATAAATAAAAATAATTAAATAGAAGAGAGTGCTAGTGGTGCATTACCTGAATTGATATACAAGATTAAGAGGCCAATAACCCAGAAACAACTTCGTTATTTTGGTGGTTCATATCAATTAGACTCCTCCGAGTAGAAGAAAACGTGGCTCTCGCTCTACCACTTTGATTCCAAATCTAAAAACAAATCATCTCTTATGGATTCTGTTTCTGGTGTTCTCTTTGGCATATGGTTCCAGCACATGTTCTCCTGAAACCAGCCATATTATCAGTTACACCACTCCTGGCTGCGTCTTTTTAAATTTAGGTTGAGGAGTGGATATGTTTTTCTTATTGATTTCATAACTCCAACCAGAATGAGTGATTAATTTACATGTGTTAATTTCCATGTCCTTAGTTTATCTTCCTGTTCACGGAAATTTTGACAAATGGGTGGAGCGATGAGCCGTGTAACGTGGAGAATCTGGAATGATTTTCCAAACTGTTTCACGCAGGGTAGTTTGGAAGAAAGAAAAGGGTACATTGAACCTGGAGGAGAAAGACAAACATAAAATATAATCTGTGGCTAACAAGCATTTCTGTTAGGGAATGGAAACTCCATCACATGGCTTTCTAAAATGTATGTTTTACTTGACAACTTATGATTAACACAGATTTGAGGAGAAAATCAGAAAAAGCCTCTAAGTTCTTCTGATCAGGCATTATCGTTCCTGAACTCAGTGAGAAAGCCCACTTCTCATTTTAACTGGTTGTGTCTTTCCTCTGCTTTTCCCTGGATGGGTACCATCTTTTCCTATCTCATCCAGAGATTCACGACCTTAAAGATCACGTGTTTCCTGGCACCAGGAACCACACTTGATTTCCCTATTTTGGACCCTATTTGGACACATTATTTTCTGTAATCAATCATTTGTCATGTAAACAGACACGCTCTGGCACTGGCCACTGAGTCACATAAATAAACCTGTCGTCTTTCAGCAAGGACCAGCTAGTGGAGATGTCGTTGGTATTCTCTAGTACAGCACCCTGCGATACAGAAATATACTGGAACTACACATGAAATTTTACGTTTCCTAGTAGTTAGATGTGTTTTCTTTTCTAGAGATTTTCTAAAGAATAATCTACCTTATTCAGGTCAAGATATGTAAAAAAAAAATGCCAATATGTTATCACCATGAAATTTATTATTGAAATGTTTATATTTTCAATGTTGTTTGTTTTCAGAGAAACGGACACACACTAAAGCCAGGATCTTACAAGTGTAACTGTCCCCTGCCTCTGCATATCAAGTGCTGGGCTTAGAGGCATGTGTCTCATCCTCAGCTCTGATCTTTCTGATGACATCCTCAGAGTCCAGTGTGGGATTTTATGTTCATAGCATGTCTCATTTCTTAGTTAGCCACATTTCAAATGCTCAACAGTCACATGATTAAGTGATGCTTTGGACAACAGTTATAGATTGCTATTCTTTATATTCATGTTTCTAAGTAATCTAGAGAAATATTTCATTGCTACATTCATATAACGCATGCAAAATAAGAATATGTCCACTTGAGGTATCTAAACATTCACTCCTCTTTCTTACTGCTGCCGTGAGAGACATCTGAATGGGCATGCCTTCAATAAAACTGTCCCTTACTACAAAATTTAGAGATATACCATTACATACATAGACAATTTTTCTCTATATCTCAGATTATTGCTTTAATATTAATGTCATATAACTTTGGAAAACTTGAATCTTTCTGTATTCTCATATTGGAATTTGAAGTTAGTTTTTGTTATGGTTTTCCTAGACAGGGTTTCTCTGAAGCTTTGGAGCCTGTCCTGAAACTAGCACTTGTAGACCAGGCTGGCCTCGAACTCATAGAGGTCCGCCTGCCTCTGCCTCCCGAGTGCTGGGATTAAAGGTGTGCGCCACCACCGCCCGGCTTGAAGTTAGTTTTAAATGAGTTGGAAAATCAGACTGTGGCTCACATGACACACAGAGCTCTAAAAGCAGAGCATAGCACATGCACCAACGTTAAAATAAGCAGACATAGGAGCACAACGACAAGATGGTATGGTGGCATAGAGAAAGATGAGTAGATGATTTTTCACCTAGACCCAGACCTACCATTAATTAATACCTATATTTGAATTACCTAAGTTCTCTGACCCTTGGTGTCCTTCTTTATTAAGTCATATTAGAATCCCAAGGCTTTTATGAAGGCTGAGTATAATTAAACACGTAGAACTATTTTACAAAGAAACTATCAGGTAAGGGAAAGATACCATTACCATAGTGATATACTCCTACTTTCAATTAAGGAGCTGGTCAATTGGCCCTGGATAGACCATTCTCTTACTTTTGAAAGACACATTTTGAACTACCCAAGTCTGAAGAAAAAAAATTATTTACTTTTGACATTTTCTCATAGCCATATTCAATGCCATATGGCAAGTGTGTGAATAGGTTAGAGCAAAGGTAAATAGTAGAAGCATGTATAGAAATTGTATATTAAAAGCCAGATGTCATGTTATGATCCATGTCTGTAATCCCAACACTCAGGAGATCAAAAAGGGGGAATATACAGACATTCAAGACAGCCTGAGGAAAAAAAAAAAAGTGAGCGCCCGGTAAGCTGGGCTGCAATGTAAAAACCCTGTGATAAAACCACAAGAAAGAAAAGGTGGAGAGGAGATCAGAGCAGAGACAGAGAGACAGGAGAGAGAGAAACTGAATGATAATTAGGGAGCTGAAATGCACCTATAGAACTGTCAGAGTGAAAGTCAGTAAAACCCATGTCTTCAAACCTGTCATCTGCTTCTGCCTCTGGAATGTTTGACTGTGTTGTTTCACGAGGATGGAGGGAGCGGAAGTGGGAAAGAAGGTTCAGAAGACTGTGGGTACAATGGAGATAGCCCTCTGGGAGACAGACTTCAGTGAGTCAGCTCAGGTTTATTCGAGAGTATAAGGAATACATAGGATTGGAGAGTCTGGGGACAAACCCTAATTTGCATCCAGTGGAACACTGCTATCGTATAGCTGGATTAGTTGAAGCACAGGCCTACCAAAATGGCTGGAGCACTTGGAGAATTACCATGTGGGTCGTCAGGGGACTATGGTTTGCAGGGAGCTCTATCACCCTTAAGCAAGGTCAGGCATCCTGGGCCTAGAGACAGCCTCAAGCAAAGGCTAGGTAGGATCAGAAAGCTTTTGCTGGGGGAGGGAGTCCTCCGTGTTGCTGACCTTAGAGAAATAGCCAGGCTATGCTGGACTGCAACCTATGATCAGCAGGGCCTCCCAACATAAAGTTGTCTTAACAATCTCTATTCAGACTTTACGACCATCTGCACTTCTAAGTTTTTAAAAACAAAATTGTCAAAATTTTATTTGGAATGTATACAGCATTATTAATAACTGCACTGTTTGGCAGGAAGGCATCACGATTAAAAATAATTTCTTAATGATCTCTGTCAAAAGACTGGTCCTGTATTAAATATGCTTTTAATTTAAACGTTTTGCCTAGCTTTATACAATTTCATCCCATTGTTCCGGCAAAGCAATTGCTTGCTCTTGGGGACAGTCACAGATAGAGGGAGGGCAGAAGGTATGGTTGTTTGGCCAGGGCTTGGATGGCGCTGCAGGCAGCCCATGGCATCTCAGCTTCACACTCACTACCTCCTGCCTTTCCGCTCCTGAGTGCAATAGGCCATGGTCTATAAAGCACTAAATGGCTGGGCCTTCCCCATTTAGAGATCAGCCTTTCTCCCTGGGCAACACCGAGGCCACTGAGATCAGCTGGAGGGTCGCTATATTTCTAGCTTCCATCTTCAGGGAACCCGAAACGGGGGTACCTTACAAGGAAGACCTGCCCGTGAGAAATGTCTTACCTTCAGTAGCCAAAATGTTGACAAGTGGGGATTATTATAGCAGAGCAAAGTTGATAAGCAGGGAACTTCTATTTTTTTTTTTAAAAAAAAGAGTAAGACGTTCAGAGATTACTTAGTTAAATCTGTTGAAACTTTTCAGTGAGGCTCTGTCAAAGCACCCCTGCCAAACACACACACACACACACACACACACACATGCTATGCTTCATTGTCTTCAAAACTTAAATATTTGCTACTTCCTCTCTTATTCCTTCCCAGCCAGTTGTCAGTTGTCCCTGGTTTCACTGATCTCATGCTTCTTAGAAACTAAATGAAGGCTCTGGATGTAGCTCCATTATACAAAGCTTACCTAGCTTGTGAATGTCTCTAGATTTCCTCTCCTCTCCTCTCCTCTCCTCTCCTCTCCTCTCCTCTCCTCTCCTCTCCTCTCCTCTCCTCTCCTCTCCTCTCCTCTCCTCTCCCCTTCCTTCTCTTTTCTTTCTTGTGGTCAGAGGCAAAGTTGGAGAAATGATTGGGGGCTAACGCAATAACAGTAGATGGAAAGTAAGCAGGGATTGTGAGAAATCTAGCCAAGGTGATGTAGGTGAATCCTTGCAGTGACAATGTTCTATTCTACCGATGCGTAATGGGAACTCTGAGAAGGATCTCACTGGGATGAGTGACCTTCTCTATGACCAAAATAGTCTTTGAGGAATAGTCTTCAGGTGAGACCCATCTACATGCTATTGTAGTAGATAAGTTGAGAAGTTGTAGGGTTGATGTGTGGTAAACAACAATCAGACTCAGAACAGAATTCAAAGAAAAGGCAAACTGGCTTTGGTGAAGGAATGAATGTGAGATTTGAATGAGAGCGCACAGGGTGACTTCAATTTATTTTTTAGGAAATTAGTTAACATACATGTATTTCGCAGTTCTATTAGACACTATTATGAAGACGAACCAAGAGCTAAGTAATTTCAGTCTATAGACATGTTTATAGAAGAGAAATTGGAGGTTATCATTATCCAATTTGCAATAGAAATAACCACATAATTTCTTTAAGTTGCAAGATCTTTTAGTGCAGTTAAAGTGTGATTCAATTACTACAAAATACATTGAGAAAGAATTACTTAGGAACATAAGTAAAATCGACTTGCATTAAGTATTTGGTGAGAACACCCAAATACATGTCCTTGCCTACCACCTAAACGACCTCTAATGGCCTCAGGTGCCATGCATAAGTGTTTTCCCAAGGATAGTTTGCAGATGGTCATAATATAATTGAAATTAGTACCCATTTTCTCTGTTAAATGTTCTGGGTTTTGACAGAAAATTAAATGCTTACCCTATTCTAAAATCTAAAAATGAATCTTAAATTATTAAACAAAGATAGATTAATGGGGATGTTAGCCTAAAACAGGGATTGCAAAGAAAATATCTCATCTTGCATGACCTTTTCCCACCAAAAATGACAAAGGTATAAGAAAGGACTTCATCATGTTTTCCATCTCATTTCTCTGTATGGTTTTCACACTGTACCAGCTTCTGGGTATTCTGACATGAGTGTCCAGAATATTGTCTGTGCCCATGATGCTTTCAGAATCTTCTCAGAATCACTGTTTTCAATCAGATACCACTGCTTTTTCTGCTAGTAGATTTTATTTCATTTAACAGAAGGAAGAGACCTCTTTTCCAAGACTGGGCAATGCCCACTTCTTTGAAACTCTCAGGGGCTTTGTTGGGTATCAAAATATTACCTTATGCACTTTGAGTGGTAAAAAGTAAGGAGCAAATAAAACAAGGAGTAAATTAGCTAATATCACTGCCCATGTCTGAAAGGCTCTGCATCTTTAGTGCTCAATGATTTTTTTTCCTCCTCTTTTAACTCTGTTCCTATTTCAGATGCTACCTTCCTTAAAGATGATTCTACATTTTCTTTATGTTTTGTCCAGATCTATATTAATAAGACATGAAGGATGACTTCCTTTTGCTTAACAATTCACAGAAAAAGTAGAGTGGTGCATGTGTCCAAGGACAAGAAAATCATATTGTTGTCTCCACTACACATATGGCATATAATATAGTCATTATTATCATCACCAATAATTTTAATAATCACATGTTGTAGAAAATAAAAGAAATGAGTGATTTTATTTGTTTGGTCCTAAAGAGCTTAAAATGTACAAATAGTCACTGCTCATTAATTTGATTGATTCTTTAATGTAAAGGAATTTGAAATTATAATTAAGGCTTACAAAAGGTCTCATTTTTAGACAAGTAATATTACTTGACATTTTGTCTTTCAGCTTGGGATTTGAGGGGAGTTTATAAATATTACCTAGATAAACTTCATAAAATCCCCCTCAAGTTGTAGGTATAAAACTAATTCACATGTTGTTAATAAAGAAAAAGAGTGTTCATCAAAATTTAATGATCTTCCTCTAGTCACAAAAGTCTTTATACTTGACAGTTGTTTCTGTTAGGATTTCTCTTGCTATGACAAAACACCATGATCAGGAGCACCTTGTGGAGGAAAAAGGTTTCTTCAGCTTCCAATCCTCAGATTGCACACTATTACTAAGGGAAGTTGGGGAAGGAAATGCAGGGGGAAACATGGGGGCAAACTGACACAAAGGCCATAGATGAATTCGGTTCCTGGCTTGTTTCTCATGGCTTGATCAGGCTGATCTTTTAAAGCAGGCATAGCTCGCAAGTACAATGGGCCCGCCTACATCAATCATCTATCAAGAAAATGCATTACAGGATTGCCAACAAGCTAATCTGGTATGGGCGTTTTCTCAAATGAGATTATCTCCTCCAAAATGACTCTACATTATATCAAGTTGACATCAAATTATCCAGCACAGCTATGCTGCTTAACATTAGAGAAGACTATGTCTGAGAGGCTGGACCATCTTAGCTAACCACCTTGAAATTGTCCTGAGTAGTTTGTAATCCAAAGTAAATCTTTGTGTGATGTTGGCCAGCTAAATGGTGTTACCACAATCCTGGTAGAATCATTGTTGTGAAGCTCCATTCTCCTTTTGAAGACTTCAAAAGTCTAAATTAGGCATGGTCATGGTTTATTGCAGATAACTTACATTGAAATGTCATTTGCAGTACATCTCAAAGAGTGAAAGGTGGTATAATCTCTTTGTACACTGTGAAGATTTGTCACTATGATTGGTTTAATAAACAAGCTGACTGGCCAGTAGTTGAACAGGATAAAGTAAGGTGAAAAAGCCAGATTGAGAATGCTGGGAAGGAAAAAGTCAGAGTCAGGAGTCACCAATGGTCACAGATGTGTCATGCTAATAAAGATAACACCATGTGGCAGAAAGTAAATAAGAAATATTGGTTAACTTCAAATTTAAGAGCTAGTTAGTAATAAGCCTGAACTATTTGTGAACACTTATAATTCATTTAAGCCTCATTTGTTTATTTGGGACTGAGTGATGGGGACACGATATATCCAACTATATATAGTGCCCCACATTAGGCACCAGATGAAGCATTATTTTCTTTAATCTTATCAATAAAAATCCGGGAGTCAAATATTAGGGTAAGCAACAAAGATCAGAGAATAGAAAGCAGCTGCCAGTTGCTTCCTCCCTTCAGTTCCTGAGTTCAAAGAGGCTGAGTTCCTCTCTCCATCCCTCCTTTATCACTTCCTGTCCTCTCTATCTACAGTCCTCCAAACCTCTATGGCCACCTTGTGGCTAGCTCTGCCTTCTGACTCCAAGCAAGCATTGTCAGAATATCATGCCAAAATATTTGTCAGAATATCAAATTATCATGCCGTACAGAGTCACTTCAAACACTTAGAAAGCTGAAGCAGAGTCCCTATGGACAAACATACTACCAAAGAAGTGGCAAGAATTAGGAGAATATGGTTTACATTACAGGTGATCAACATTCTGAAAGAAGTCCTTCATGGATATAAAACAAATTTAACATAGGAAATAGGAATTATGATCACTGATTGGTTGAAGGAATGTGAAAGAATAAATATGATACTCATAGTGTGTATATATATATAATGTTTGCTTTACATGGGAAGTGGTTTATATTTATAATAAATTTCTCATTTGGGGGAGGAGGGCAAAAAATAATGGAGCATATTGGATCACATACTTTAGAAGAAGTACATCCTCTCGGGAAAAAAAATAGAACCCCACTAAGATATTTCAACATAAAGCAAAGGGGATAAAGCAGACACTTTCAGGAACTAGAAGTAACAAAGGGATAGTTGGAGAGATTCATAGTTCATAGGGCAAATTGGAATCAAAACTCCAGGTGGGCCATGCTAATGTTGTATGCCTTTAAAGTCTATGTAATTGGATTAGTATTTCTATATCACCAAAGAGAACACTGAACTGTCAGCAAACTTACTTGCCTTGCTTCTAGTATTGGTATTGATCCTGCAGGTTGACATTAAGCAACAGGTGAGTCGATGTTCAGAGCACTGAGTCACAATTGTTAAGAAAAAGACCTAGTAATAGATGAATACCACGTGAAATTTAGAAAAAGATGGGAAAGGGAAACTGATTGCTCTGCTCAGAAAGCACAGAGGAGATAATGACAACATACCCAAACCCAGGATAACTTGTAAAACTAGAGTGTCCTTTGTCAGATGTTCTATGCCTTGACACACAGGGATATGATATTTTGGGCAGAGATAGATAAAAATGGTGGGAAAGTTGATGCAAGAAATTCTTCGGCATTTATATTGATGTAATGTTGCCCTGTGGCTTCTTCATAAATTTAGGATTCAAAAGATCTGTGAAGTCCAAGCAGAAGTGACACAAAGTACAATGTGGAATTCAGTGATCAACCTTGTATCTTCAACTATTTAGAGGTATATATTTTGAAAACTACAGCTATAAACAAAATTTGTGAGAATCCTTAAAGAAGTTATAACTGGCGATTTCGCTATCATCAATAGTTCCAAGTGATTCTGAGTTATGATTCTGAAAACAAGAATTTCATGCAATGTCTATTACAAACCTACCATAGATCAGACTATTGCAGAGCAGATGACATTCCTAATAGAAAAAGAGGTCATGTTTATAAGAAAGAAGTTCTAGCTTTATGAAAACATATAATTATAGAAAGAATGGAAGGAATATATAAAAACATATTAAAGAATCCCACTATAAGAAGGACCTCAAGAGAAAACATTAAAAAAGGAGTGTGGTATTGTTAGAAAATTTTCTTTGCTTAGAAGAAAGGTACGGCACCTCAGAGACAGGCAAGCTCTGTCAAATCTCAGGGTTCTATACCTGAGAGATAAACAAAAGGACATCTTCCTATGAAGATATGTTTTCGATAATATGTGTTTTGTCTAATAACTTAAAAAAAAGAAAAATAGTTGAAAGTTTCTTGCTATATATATATATGTATATATATATATATATATATACACACATAATTATGCCTCTCTTAAAGAATTCACTAAGAGCTTCACAAAATTATTCTACCTCTTTAATGACTCCCCGGAGGACTAAAGAATGGTTTGTTTCTGTGCTAGCAGGTGAGCAACAGTGCCTCTCAGAAGTCCCCTTCAATTCTCCTGGGATTCACTAGCTGTCCTCTATATGGCTACCTGACCATTTGCCTCAACATATTCCTCCTCCCTTCAAACGCGTTTCCCAACTGGGTAGATACAAGGCTCGAGGTCATCTGTGATTTACCCTGTATCCAAGCAGTAATTTTTGACCATGCTTATGCTTCAGTATAACTACTTCTTCCTGCAGCCACTGCTCTCAGGGGAGACAGGTCACCCTGTGCCTGGATGGCTGTCATCCCAGATCCCTTATCATTGCTCTGTTTGCTACACATTGACCATGATATTCTTAATAAAACAATTTTGTTCAGTGTTATTCTAATTTTCCATAGCAACAGTGACAAAATTCTCAAATTGGTTGAAAAAAGGTTTTAAAATAAGAAGACAGTGCATTTACGGCCGAGGCTTTTGTAAAGGGGAATTCAGGTATACATGTGGTTTTCAGATCTTCTAAATGATCAAATCAAAACTCTAATGTCTTCCTTCTCTATGTGCCTGAAGCATGATTCTCATACCAGCCGTTTCCTGGGTGCTAACACGATGATACTGAAATCTCTACATCCTTTGATTTCTACCAGTCCAGCTCCAACAGAAATGGAAATTCTGTTTCCAATAATTTCACACAAATCCCAGCATGTATCCTCTTATCCTGTTTGATTTGATTCCACAACAAACAACTGTAACAAGAACAAAGACAGCCCACAAAATGGTCAATGGAAGTCACATACATGTGGCTTGCTTAATCTAAGAAGCATCAATTTTTCCTCCTCAACAACATTGACAGATTAGACTGGAGGGAATGTCCGCACAGGGGAATGGAAGAAAACATCCCTGAAAGATTTTTAGAATGAGTCCAACATATATCAACTTTAGTGATACAATATACTTCCCAAAGGCTACACATACTTCCTATTATTGTGGACTTAATTAATTACAACATGATTGTTTACACTTATCCAATTTTAAATGAAGATCACTTTGACTCTCATCAACCCAAACAACATCTGAGAAATCAAGGCTTACTAGCAAAGCTAAGTGCAGGAACCAGATACTTTGACCCCGAACATGAACTTTCCTTCTAGCGCTTTGTTTAGTCTTTAATAGACTATGCACACATTTTACAACCTTGTTTGCATTGTGCCATCTTATCCTCTTTGGCCTTCACAGCACCAAGAATGCCAGACAGTTTATATTTGTACTGAATGAATGAATTCATAAATAAATGAATGAGGTACTGTAAATTACATTTTCTTAACTTCTATATCTCTGGACTAGGGCAACAAATAATAAACTTGTATATGCTGACATTCATTTTTATTGCACCCACTATAGAATATGTCATTTATGTGGCATTTAATCCTTTTATAATATTTACATGAGAAAATTACTCTATTCACAAAGTGATTATAAAATGCATGATATAAGAAGAAGAAAGAAGTGTATCTTGTCACCTAAGCCCATTCAGAGCTGCAGAGGCAGCTGATTGCATCACTGAATGGCGTAATATGGTTAGTGACTGATGGCTTGCTAAGGCCAAGAGTGCAGAGGAGTAGCTGTGTGGACTGTAATCAGATTAGTAATATTCAATAATTAATGCAAACGAATTGCAGACACCCAATGTGGGAGCCCTGACAGCATCATGCCATTCATAAGGAATGCGCTTGTCACTGACGGATTCAGTGCCCCATCAGCACGCCAGCTTCCTTTATTCCTGTCCTCCTATTTGTCAGTGCTGGATTTGGCAGATGCCAGACACTTTTCTGTTAATTTTAAAAAATGGAAACAATCTAAGCAATGGAGACAAACAACAGACCCAAGATAGATTGTGCTCTTTTCTCCGTTTCACAAATGTTCCCACTTGAATTGATTCTTACATGACTAAAGGTTACATAAAATTCTGAAACAAAAGGTGAACATAAATAGGCTAATTTTCAGTGCTTTCAGTCTAGAATAATACAATTTAGGGGGGCTGCAGAGATAACTCAAATAATTTCCAGTGCTCACAAGGAAGATTACAAACATCTGTAACTCCAGCACGCTAGGGGATCTGTCACCTTCTTCCAGCCTTCATGGGCACTGCATGCATATGGTGCATGAACATATATTCAGGCAAACACTCATAAACACAAAATAAAACTAAATGAGATCTTTTAAAACTGTAATAGTATAATGCAATTTCAGTATAATTCTATATTATTTTAGAGCATGTATATGTATGCACACAGAAATGCACACAAGTTTAATTTTTATATTGAACCAAGATGTATGTGTTCAATATAAAACTAATATGTATGTGTGTATGTACATATGTATGCATGTGATGGGTGTGTAAGTTAAAGATTTTGAGACAATGAGAAAGCAGGGGCTGGAGAAATGGCTCAGCAGTTAAGAGGACTGGCTACTCTTTCTAGAGGATCCAGGTTCCATTTTCAACACTCAGAAGGCAACCAAAGTGGGAGGAGTTTCTTTGTTCCAAGGTGGCTACTCAGTGCAGTCGTAGACATAGACTAGTGGAAACCTCTACCAAGGACAGGAAACAGAGGGAAAGAAAGTGAGACGTCAGTGAGGTCAAAAGAGAGCTGTGCTCTGAGTCCCTAGCAGAAACGCAGTCACAGATCACAGAAGGGCCGCTGACGCTCTAGCTTTGAACTGAGTACTGGAATTGGCCACATCACTGTTCCACTTATATCACGGTAGTGATCGGCAGCACCTTCGCCTGACTCAAACAGGGGGATGATACCAAAGATCAGTATGACCTCTGATCAGAAAGAACAGATATTCCATTGTTAAGTGAAGTGAAAAGGGAGTGACCTATTAGCCTTCTACCTCATCTTTGTTAGAACCTACCCCATCACTCAATCTGCACCTAACTTTTGCTATGGCTTTAAACTGTCTGCAGTGGTAGATTTTTTTCACTCATCCTTTTCCTCTGTTACAGAAATTATAATGAACATTATTTCCAGATGAAGCAACACCATGTTGTTCTGCACAGATAGACCCTCACAGTATTATCCCGCACTAAAACTGCCCCTCACTCTGACAAGGACCTGTTTCCGTGGCTATCAATCATCTCTTGTAATTTTATCACTTTTGTGTACATCTCAGACTCCTGTTAATGTCTTACCTTGATGTTAATACTCAACCCAGCTTCTGAGAATGTATGACACAAACTAGTGTCAGGGCTGTGGAGTAGCTTTATTTCGCCAGAAACTATGGTGTTTGTCAGCTCTGTGTTACTGGCACCACCTTCAGATCAGCACTCCCAAGAATCAGGTTCATTGTACAATGTGCTATTCAAAGCCACGATTGTGTTCCTATCATTTTCAAATCAATTTCTCTTTAGGTTCCATTAGTTATAGAGGTCTTTATGTCCCTCTCCTCAGATGATTCTCCTCCTTGCCGTAGATCTAATCTGAAAACATGAACTTTCTATCTTTACCTCTCAATGTCTTTCCCTTCTATTATTTAACTTTAGTTGCATGACTTAAGTCTGTCAAATATCTTGATATAGCGCTTGCACAAAAAGCTACTCACCATGAAGCACCCATCTTAGTGTTGGAAGACTCCTCCTAGATTAGATTTGTGGTACCCATATGGATAATGTTGACAAGAAACTTAACAAAATGAAATATTAAACTTTGGTGTAATATATGTAGGTTACCCAAGGGTGTCTTACATTTAAATATATAACCATATATTTAGATGGATGCCAGATAATATTTCAAATGACTATCTATTTTGAAAATATCTTTTGAAAAACTTACATAAAGAAGCATTATAGGCAAGATAACAAGAGAAATGTTCCATTTGGCTGTTAGCCACCTGAGTGCCCAATCAAGGCCACAGCACTGTTTTCACATCAGTTCTCGGATAGGAAATCAGGGCAGATGACAGGTTCATTGCCACCCAACCTCTCCCCACCCACAGCTCCTTTCCCTCATGCTCTGAGTCATTTGATTCAGCTCTGAGTTACTGAAGCAAAATTGGAGCATCTGGGTAGAGTGTCAAAACAGCAGAGCTTACATCAGTGAGACACCCCAGAGGCTTCCTGCAAACCCAACTACACATGTTACGTCAGTAGTTGCTGCTGCAGGGCTATAGAAGCCCTGCATTAGCATCTAGACCCAATGACTTGTGAAAACTAGTTGGAATACTACAATGACACAGTGTGTCCTTTTTTTTGCTGTGGTCTTTATTGAGTCTCTGTATATACACTGATGCCAGTTAAGAATACAATTTTACTCTATTAAAAACTTTCTGTTATTGTGTTCATCTCTAGTTGTTTCTCTTGGCAGGTATGAACCTGGATTGGCAGCTTGCGTGATTTGGTATATGTCAATGTAGTAAATATTAAAGATGAAGACTGAGGAGCTACTTCAGTGCGTAAAATGCTTCCTGTACAGTCATGAAGATACGTGTTTGAGTCTTAGGCAAAATCGTAAAATGCCAGGCTTGAAGGATTTCCCCTGGAATCTCAGAGCTAGGGTGCCAGAGACAGAATCCTTGATGCTTGCTGAGCACCTAGTCTTGATGGATCACTGGGTTCCATACTTAAGGAGAGATCCAGACTCAAAAAATAAGGTGCAAAGTAAGCAGAAAAATGGCTGAAGTTGACTCCTGGCCTCCATAGGCATATGATACATTTGCACCAACACACAAGTATTCACACTCACAGATAGATTACTTGTGATTATTATCCCTCAATGTCGTAAAAGTATATATTAGAATCAGATATCTTATCATTATGCTCTTTTTCTATCTTGTTCAATTAATTGACCTTAGTAAAAAAATAAATATTATCTTAGGTTTATTAATTTTATTAATTTGTAGGCTGGTGATAAAATTACATTCTTCTGATGTCTAGAATTCTTATAAGTATTACACCTCTTATTTCTATTAACTTTTATGTAAAGAGCAAGCATCCAAAGAATCATTTTTTCTTAATGTCTTAAAGTTAATGAGAATCTTTTGCTTATTTTACATATTCAACATATAAATGTTGTCTCTGAGTATTGATATTAAGAAATTAACCCTCTGAGAGCTCTGTAAGGATAATATTTCTAAAAATATTTTAATGATATAATTTAAAACCCATCCTATAATTATAAATTAATAACTAGTTAAATTATCCCAGAAAATTTTAAATTCTTGGGGAAATTTTTTTTAATTTACTTATTTAATTTGCTATTTATACTGAAATGACTTTCATCACTGTGTGGTGACGTATAAACTTTACAGAGATAATTTAGTAGTTGTTAATGCTCACACTACATTAACTAGAAAAAACGTTTAATTATTGTAGTGATGTGAATGAAGTTACACTTTAGTTTGTGTTTATTCAGCGAACCTCCATCATACATCCTTGAAATGTCGCATATGCTACTTTGAAGCCAGGGGTCCTGCACATGCAGAGCACGTGTAGTCATTCCAGTGTAGTCAATCAAGTGTTTATTTGTTCTGATTGTTGTTGTGGCCCCTGCTCAGCGCTGGCTGCGACAGAGTCACTCTTTTCGGGAATTGTTTGTGGGAATGGGATGAGAAGAAACTTATTATCATCTCCAAAGCTTCCTCCCCTCTTCTTTGACCAAGCGCCACCTCTAAGCTTTCTCATGGAAGAAGGTAAATCACTATTTGAAAAGCTAAAAAAATTAGATTTCTACTAAGAAACAATTATTATCTGTAATGTGCATGGATTACCAAGTTGAATAGGCTGATGACATTTGACTCTGCCTGTCTTATTCTCTAAGATGAGAGTCAGGAGTAACTTGAACCTGCATTTCATGACTGCATTTATTTGCTACTACGAATATAACTTAACAGAGAATGCTTCCCTGTTCAAAGGTGTACATAGCTATGAACCGAGGAACGTAGCTGTTAGATTCATTTGTAGTATTTTTTAAAAAGCATTTGTTTCACAGTTCACACATCCTTTATTTTTCTAAACCAGAAGTTATGTCCAAGGGATCAGCATATTTCTTACGTTTATTATATTAATAAGATCTGGTTTTTTTCTTTCTGACAAAGCAAACCATTCTAAAGAATAATTTCATAGCTTTTCATATGCTTTAAAAGGAAAGCATTGAGCTCATATAACATGAACACATTGCAGTAAGACCACGTCTATATTGGACTACGAAAATACAATAGACCATACATATCATATTTGTCCTCATTTGGCAGTATAGACATTTTGCTACAATATAGGAGAAAGCAATGTGCATAAAAATAAGTCAGCTACTATTAAGGCAACATTTCTAGTAGGAGGGACAGTGGGTGAAAATTCAACACTTTTTAAAACAGAACGTTCATTTTTAGAAGGGCAAAAATAAAAGTTAAGAAACACACTGCTTGACATGTTATTATCTTGAATTAATTTTCTAGTCATTATAGGTGTATTGTAACAGTTCCAATTGTGACGAATTTGTTTGGAATCCATGTAGTTAAGAGATTTATTTTTAGAAAAGTTTATCACCTTAAACTAATTAAGCAAATTTCTTGTCTTAATGAATTACTCCCTGAATCACTGACTGTAAGTTTGTGACCAGTAGAAGGAAGCTGCTCCATGCAGGGCTATGCTAACTAGCCCAACGAGCATTTCATATTCTTTGTATTTAATAGAGAAATCTTCAACCTGTAGGTCATGACCCCTCTGGGAGGGAAGGTTCAATGACCCTTTCAAAAGGGTTATCATATACCCTGCATATCTCTAATATTTGCATTATGATTCATAACAGTAGCAAAACTGTAGTTATGCAGTAACAACAAAATAAGTTTATGCTTTGGCGTCCCCACAACATGAGAAACTATATTAAAGGGTCACAGCATTAGTAAGGTTGGGAACCACTGATGTAAAACCTTCTGAGAGAATGGTAATTTTGAATGTTTTGCTAAAATATCAAAAATACCTTATCTTCAATGATACTGTTTCTTCAAAATCTTGTGGTTTTAACATAAAACCCTGAATAACCTCAACTATTGTCCTCTTAAAAAAAACACACACTCTTAGCTCCCAAATCTTAAAGGTATCACTGCAAGCTGTATTCAATGAATATTCCCCATCACTTATTATAATTCCTTGTGAAAGAAATGTATGCAAATATACCAGGTATGATGTGGTACAATAATTTCTAAATTCAGCAAGAGACCACTTCTCTGTTGCCTCTTCCTTTTTTTGGTGCCTGTTTCTGAGGAACGCTTTTTCCTGCTTGATCTAACTATTGGTAGTCTTTGAGTATGATAAACCATGCTTATTATCTCTTTTAGACTACTCAATCTACTTAAATTATTCTCATTGTTAAACTAGTCAAAATGTATCTGGTTTATTCCATTTAGGCTGACATGATGGCTCCTATGAACACATCCTCTTAATTTATAATTAAGTCATATAATTCTCACATTTATTATATAAAATACAGTTTACCTCTTATTAGGATTTATTTAGTCACCAAACTGAACTTTAGTACTATGAGAAAAATTAATGACTCTTCAAACCACAGGTGACCTGTGTAATTGATTAGAACGGGAATGGTCAATAAATTGTTAATAAAAGTTCAAATTAAATGATGTGGTAGGAATATATATGTATATTTCAGTAAATGAAAAATGAGTAGAGACCAATTTTGCAAAATATTTGCTATCTTATAGCTGATGAATAATTTTCTTTTTATGTTGCTTTGTTTTCTTAGAGTAAAAGAACATTGGATGTTTTGAGAAAATAGAAAGGTATTATGTTAGAAAAAGAGATGAAAATTATTAAAGGGAGTAAAAAAGAAATTCAAGGATTTGGAAGAGAAAAAATAGAAATCTACATATAAACTTAAGTCCTCAATTATTTTCGTAAAAAAGAACTACAATTCTTGTTCAGTTAAAAGCAAGGCACTTAGAATATGGTTTCTATCAGATGATTCAGAGGTAAAAAATGGCACTCTAGTAGAATTTAGTCTTTGAAATTATCAAGTTTCTCTATGAGAAACCATAGGGTTAGGGTTTAAGCTTGAAGTGAAAAACTTTGCTTAGGGGCTAGACACATGGCTTCCTTGATAGTGTGCTTGAATAAATTATAATAATCCATGAGTTTTATGCTCAACACCACATGAGCCAGGTATAGCGGTGTGAGTCTATATTCCCAGCACTTAGAATCTGGAAACAGAAGGGTCAAGATCTCATGGTTACCCTCTGTTATACTGGTGCTTTAAGATCATACTTGAACACATGGGATGCTGTCTCAACATGTAACTATTTGCTGAATTAATTCAATAACAAATGGGAGAATGTATGTAGAATCCATGCTAAGATATTATTTAAAAAGTAGCTGAAGAAGGACAGAAAAATCATTTTACAGGAGGTGGGTTTTTTGTTTTAATTTTTTGTTTTTGCTTTTTTTGTTGTTTTGTTTTGTTTTTGTCAGCACCTACATACATGGAAATAAATAGGTCTCCGAATTTGGTAGCAACTTATAATATCTTTCTTTATCATGGACTCCAAGGCAGCTTCCAGGTTCAGTGCTCCACTAAGAGAAGGACCACGACTTATTCTACACTCACATAATTACAACCTAATTCAACAAGGGGCTAAACAGTGAATTTATCAAAGGTGAAGCGGATGAACTAGGTACAGAAGCAACCTGGGACAAGTTTCTCAGCTTGTCACCCAAGAGAACCATGCGAGACCCACAGAATTCGCTCAGCTATGTATTTTGAAATGTGTGAAATGTGTACCAAAGAGGCTTGTTAGACACAATGTCCAGGCCTTTTATTGGAGGAGGTTGCTTACCTAGGCAGACTCTACCTGACGCTGACCAAGGTTTACATCAGGAACGCCGGCATGTAGCATAAGCTATCCTAATTGCACAGTTTCTCTAGAGGGAACCAATCTTATGAATTTGAGAAGGGGGGGTGGGGTGGTCTCCATGGAGGGATTCAAAGATCAAACTTGTACTTGGCCTTCTGGGATAATTCTCTGCATATTCTGCTTCCAGCATTCACCTAAGCCTGTCATTACTTTCCTCTTAGTTTCTTTGTATTTAAACCAATACAGATTATTTGCCACCAAAGACTCATGAGAGGCCAATGAGATGGTTATGCTTGCACCAACCCCCACAAACAGGAAGATAAACCCAACTCTCGAACTTTGCTCAAAATGATTGTTGGTCGCATCAAGCTCTGAGGCATTTTCCCGATAGATTTCTTCCCTGGAACTGTATCAATTTTGAAGGAACCAGGAACAGTGAGAAATGATAGTTGTGTTTTTACAATATTTGGCAGATGGTTGGCATGGGACAAGATGCCCGAGTCACTGAAGACTCTGGCTTCCAGGTCACACACTGAGAATAGAGATATCAGCTTCACCATGCCAATTCACCTTCTCATTTTCTCTTCTTTTGAGTACACACTTTGTTGGTTTCCTTCCACCAACCGAAGCCCCTATTTTTAATACACTTTATTTCTTTCTTTAGTGCCATGAATTTAACTCCATGGGTTTGCTACCTAATATGCCTAAGTTACTTTTCTTTTTTTATTGATTTTTATTGAGCTCTACATTATTCTCTGTTCCCCTCCCTTTCAATCCTCCCCAAGGTCCCCATGCTCCCAATTTACTCAGATCTCATTTTTTGCTAAGTTATTTTTCTATTGCTGTGAAGAAACACCATGATGAAGGCAATTTATAGGAGAATGTTTATTGGAAAATTGCAGTTAGAGATGCGTAGAGACCATGGCACAATGCATGGCCTCAGGCAGGCAGACATGATGCTTGAGTAGTAGCTGAGAGCTTATATTCGTATCTGCAAGTCAGAGTCAGAGCATGCTAACTGGGGATGGTGTCTGCTTTTGAAACCTCAAAGCCCATGCCCAGTGACTTACCTCATCCAATAAGGCCACATCAACCAGTCGTACCCAAACAGTACCATCAGCTGGGGAGAAAGCATTCAAACATATGAGCTTGTGGTATCATTATTATTCAATTCAGTGCACCTCTTATCAAATAGAACAATTGTTTCTTCCCAAGAGGACATTTGGATCTGTGATATCATCTGACTAGAATGACATTTCTCAGAATCATTCTTTTTGTCTCATCATATAATTAAAGTGGAATCTCTATTAAAAACCCTTCTAGGGGCATCTCAAAACTAAAGCATCTTTTCATATTTAATAGATAAATATAAGCAATGAAACAAACCATGAAACATGCGCTCCTTTCAATATTTTCAGCTTGTAGAATTCAACTGCAAGCTATTTTTGAGCATCAACAATGTTTTACAGTATGCACTTTCTCATATAAAAACACACTAAACTTAATTCTTTTCATGTATTTTACATGGCGTTAAAAGTCAATCAGTACATATATAAATGAATTTAATATAAATGTTTCACTGTCCGTGGACCAGTATTATTATGTTATCATTTTACATTTTCTTCTATTGTCATAATTCCTTGCACCAGTGATTGCTTTTTTTATATTATTTCAAACTGGAAAGTCAAGTCATTTTTTGCAAGTTAAACATTTATAAAAAAAAAAAAAGAAGCGTTACAGTAAAACCCAAGCTTCTACTTCTACCCCCACAGCACCTGTGTATTCAAATTTCATGGCTCTGCTGGCTAGCTTTGACAGCAGCTCCATTACTTTTACAAGGACCATCAAATGTATTATTTTTGATCCAATTCTGTCATGTGAAGGTCACATTATCAGAGGGATGAGAAATGCCTGGCCGAGCTGCTGGAGTTCCCAGCAGACATTCATGCTTCTGCATGATTTGCAAAATGGGAAGATGGCTTTCTGCCCCATAGCTTCTGTTTTAGGAGATGATCACATTTCAGAGGTGCAATATGGAAAAAAAATCAAGGCATTTGAGTGTAAAAAGAATAATCAAGCTCAGTTGTATTGCGCTTTGCTCTCAACGACTGATGTTTGCAAACTAAGCGATGTGGATAGCAGAGGACACTGGTCATTCTGCTAAAATATTTGTATGCCCTCACACGTAGAGAACACGCCTACGTTACCCTGTGCTTGTCTTGCTGTTTCTCTAGATTAATTACTTTAACCATTCGTGTGTGTGTGTGTGTGTGTGTGTGTGTGTGTGTGTGTGTGTGTGTAAGGGGTAGAGCAGAGGGTAATTTTTAGGTTGTCAATGTAATGAAAAGAAAGAAATATGACATGGATGCTTTGCTAGATCACAGTGTTGCAGTCTCCCATGTCCTACGATAATAGTGAGAAAAATTTTAGGATAAAAAAGAGTAGATTTCAGGGCTGGAGAGATGGCTCAGTGGTTAAGAGCATTGGCTGCTCTTCCAGAGGTCCTGAGTTCAATTCCCAGCAACCACATGTAATGAGATCTGTCGCCCTCTTCTGGCCTGCAGGCATATATGGAAGCAGAATGTTGTATACACAATAAATCTTGAAAAAAAATTATTTAAAAAAAAGAGTAGATTTCAGTTTTTCACAAAAGCGAAGTTTTTCACTGAAGAGAAAATGAAGTCTACTGTCTGTGAATGTGTCTATATCTAAAAGTTGCCATTTGAGGAGTGCATACTCTCCCATGCTCCCACACTCTCGTTAGGATGTGATTCAGTAGTTGTCTCACTCACTACTGCTCCTGATTACACCTAAGCCCCTCAACTTGGTTTTAATTAAAGATGACAGGGGTAAAACAGATAATCTGTTTTGGCCACTATTCAGCTACTCTCTTCATCTTCCAGAAATTTGACACTGATGTAAACATTACTAGAGAAAAACACTTAGCATAGTTTCCCTCCTTATAGACCAAAGCAAATGTTATGATTCTGTAGACTTGGGAACTTCAGTCTATTTAAGGTAGTTCAATTCACTGGTTTTCAACCCTGTTAGGCTCAGTGTTCCCTTTATATCAAATAGTTTCTTATAAAAACTCTTAAATTATTTTCACAAAATTATAATATACATATAAAGTTAGTTTCCATAATTTAATTTAATATAGTAGTACTGTAGGAGGTCCTTCTGTCTTTGTGTTGCTTTCATTGGTTAATGAATAAAGATACTGCCTTGGCCTGATAGGGCAGAACTTGGGTATGTGGAGAAGACTGAACTGAATTCTGGGAGGAAGAAAGCAGAGTCAGGGAGATGCCATGGGTCCATTGGAGAAAGACGCTGGGAATTTTACCTGGTAAGCCACTGCCACGTAGCAATACAAAGATTAATAGAAATGGGTTGAATTAAGATGTAAGAATTAGCCAATAAGAAACTAGAGCTAATGGGCTAAGCAGTGATTTAATTAATACAGTTTCTGTGTGGTTATTTTGGGTGTAAGCTAACCAGGTGGCAGGGAACTGGGCAGCAGGACAAACAAGCAGGGCCTCTCCTTGCAACACAATAGCATATAAAGAAACAAAAGGAGCATGTTATTATGATTGAAGAATATGTATTTCAAAATGTAAATAGTCATGTGTAACTATAACAGGAAACATGTCATCCTACATTCAAATATAACACTAGTGTAAAGTCACAGCAACATGTAATCTGATAAATGTATAAGAAATTTGGATATAGGGAACAATATTACCAATTATGATATGGCTATATAATGTGTGACCTAAATTTAGTACAATTTTTAAACAAACAGAACACCATTTCTGATTACACAGTCTCAGTCCTGGAAAAATTGTGTATATAATAAAATATAGACAATAAAAAGAATATGTTCAACACTGAGAGAAGTTAGGTTCTAGCCTGCAGTGTTTATAAACAAATTTGTTTGATGAAGATATATGCTAGAAAGTGCTACATGAAATGAGACCCCTTCAACTTCCAGTCTCAATGTCTTCTATATTCTCATATATTTAGTATTCCTGTCTTTCGCCCACTAGATGATTACATAGCACCCAAGCTCTGATACCAAATATTGAATTCCTACAAAATTTCAAAACTCCCTCAGGGCATGGCTGTCTTTGGGAAGTTTGTGTATAATTCAGCATGTTCATTTTATGGATGAGACCAACGTATAAGAAATGCAAGTAACTTACAGAAGGTTTCATAACTAAGCTAAATTACAAGCTTAGAATTTGGACCAAACTGAATGTCATTAAATGTCAACATAGAAACTCTGACACAAGCAATGTCATGCTGGAGCTATGCTTCTGAGAAAAAAAATGAATGTAGCCTCATCAAGGACACTGGACACATAGTAAAGTAAGCTCTAGACATCTGGAAGGGTAGGTTTATTTCTTAAATTCACAGATACCAAATATGGGCCATTTCTATTAATCTCATCTTTTCTTCTTATTGTCTCCTTAGTAAATCTTTCCCCTAACTCTTTGACATAGATATCCCCTAAGCCTTTCTGACTGCTTGACATGAATTCCTTCATCTGGCAAACAAGCCATTTTCTCTCTACCTAGTATCTAAGCTTTTCTTCATTATCATTTACATAACTATTTTCCAAGTGCTTCCAGAATTTTATGTTCATCTTCCCTATGATTGAACTTACTTTCTCTTTCTGCAGTTTTGCTTATGTACCTGTATAGAATTTCATTTCACTGATTTTATCTGTCCTGTTAGTTGATAAATCCTAAAAAAGCAGGTACACATTCTAAGCATCAATACCATGTTAGACACCCGTGGCCACTCCCCAAATTGCTGACTGATTTACATCAAACCAAGGACTAGTATTTTCCTAATACTAATACCAATTTAATAATGCTATAAAAGACAATACAGTTATATACACATTTGCAGGGTCTTCAGTACTATGGATTTCTAACAAGCTCACCTTTGTCATGCATCTTATGACAGCTGATTATTGAAGTTCCTGGATGTGTATCTACACTGTCTTGGTTGCTAAGGGCCATCTCCAGGGGAAATTCCTGTAGCACTCTTCACAGTGGAAGCTGATAAGTAGAGGGCTCACCCAATTAGATTACATGGCTCTAGGCAGAACTATACCTAAACTCTCATCAAGTCTTAATAGTCTTCAGAGAATGAGTTACTGCAGCACCCAACAGTAACCAGAAAGTGCTTAATGGTAATGGTCACATGTCAAGACTTCACCCTACTTCTCTCCTTCCCAAAGTTTAAATTATTGTCTTTCAATAGTTTAGAATAATAGAAAATTGTCACAGAGACCATGGATACAGAGTAACTAATGAGCTGAATGATGTTAAAACACTCTTATTGATGTTTTTTCATTGTATTAAGAGCAATATTTCTTCCTTGTCTCATTCAAACGTCTACAAATTAAGCCAGCTGCAGCTGAGTCATTCTGATTATTTACCTGTGAAACTGCTTTCTGGTCTATCTCTTTCCATGTATTCTGCAAATATCTGTTGAGTTCTGTGAAATAAACTTAATGGTGACCTTGTGGATATTTTGGATGCTAAATTTACAATTCTCCAAAGAACTAAATCTAGAGGCAAATGAAAAGTGTATCTAAGGGTTTATCATCAAGTTAAATCTAAAGCAAGAATAAATAAATAAATAAATAAATAAATAAATAAATAAACTCTATCTCCATACTTCCAGCAACATCAATGTACACCTATTTTTCCATTTTTTTTAGTTTTTCAAAAAGAAAATAATCTTCTTTTCATTTTACATACCAGTCCTAGCCTAGTTGCCACTCCCCTTCTTCTTCCCACTCTCTCTACCTATCCCCCAACCACAACCGCCATTCATTTCTCAGAGAGAGCAAGGCACATTGCCTTGTGGAAGGTCCAAGGTCCTCCCTACTATATCTAGGTTCCTTCTGAAGAGAATAGGTTCCCAAAGAGCCAGTTCAAGCAGTAGGGATAAATCCTGGTGCCACTGCCAGTGGCCCAGAAGTCTGTCTTGCCATACAACTGTCACCCACACTCAGAGGAACTAGTTTGGTCCTATGTTGTTTTCTTTTCTATCTGGCTGGAGTTGTTGAGCTCCCATTAGCTCAAGTAAACTATTGCAGTGGGTGTCCCCATCATGGTCTTGACCTTTTTGCTCATCCACATACCAAAATTAAATTAAGACTAGGTGAACCATTTAAATAGACCTATAATCTGCAAGGATATAGAACCATCATTAAAAGCCTCCCAACCACAAAAACCCCAGCACTGGATGGTTTCAGTGCAGAATTCTACCAGAACCTCAAAGAAGAGCTAATACCTATACTCCTCAAAGTATTCCACATAATAAAAACAGAAGGAACATTGTTGTCAAACTCTTTTTTACAAAGCTACAATTACTCTGATACTGAAACCACACAAAGATTCAACCAAGAAAGAATTACAGACAAATCTCACTCATGAAGTTAGATGTAAAAATACTCAATAAAATAATGGCAAGCCTAATTCAAGAACACATCAAAACAATCATTCCCCATGATCAGGTCGGCTTCATCCCAGAGATGCAGGAATGGTTCAACATATAAAAACCTGTCAATGTAATCCTCCATATAAATAAACTGAGAGAAAAAAAATATGATCATCTCGTTAGATGCTGGAAAAGCATTCGACATACCTCTTCATGATAAAGGTCGTCGAGAGATCAGGGATACAAGGAGCCCATCTAAACATAATAAAAGCAATACACAGCAAGCTGACAATGTACACCCACTAATTCACTCATTCTTAAAACCAGAATCGACATCTTGTTTCAGGTCTAGATAATAAGTTACAATAATAAACAAACTACTTACCGCCTACATTTCATCGAATTATAAAACATCAGCATAAATATCAAAAAGATGGTAATGTCATACTAAAAATCATCATACAGTAATTGAGGATATCTGAATAACTTTGTCTGAAAAGTGGTACACAGGGGAATACCAGGTACGTCTCAAATAGAGCTCAAATAGAGCTTGAACTACCTATATCTAAAGAGCTTGAGGCCAACGATATTTCAGTGTTTTTTCTGGATTCAGAATATTTGCTTATGTGGAAGGAGATGTACAGGAGACAGGTCTCAGGTATAACTAAGCACAAGAGTAATTCATGCTTCACAAGAACATTTAACAGAAAATAATTCTGCACATTTCTCAATTATAGTGTCAGGATGATCCTCAAAAAGTCTGAAGATTCACATTTTATAAGAGTAACTTTATGGTTCCATGATAAAATTCTTAAATTATAATAGGTAACCGTGCATGGAAAACATTAAGAATGTTTTTTAAAAGTTCCCGAGGAGGTGAAATAGAATTGAATGAGAATACCACTTTACTCAGAAAAAAAAAAAAGAAACTCTTCTTTGTTATAGGAGAAAATGGTTGAAAAAATGGCCGCAAACACAAGCACTGTTCTAAGGCTGTGAAGTTAGGACGGTTTCCTTCTGCTGACTTCCATTTTCCTACCAATTTCCTGGTGAGCATGCTGGGTGAACATAATGAGGAAAGAAAGTAAAGTATTCAGAACTTCGGAAAAGAAAAAAAAAAACCTCTGAGATAAGTTGAACATAGAAATATAATAACAATTCTAAACAGCAGTAAACTTGAACATCGCTCTTCTGAAAATATCTGACTCAAAGGACTGCAAAAATGTAAAACATTCAGAACCTGAGCATGACCCTGAAAGTTGAACATTTGTATGAAGGGTGTTTTTTTTTTTTTTCTTTTTTTTACTATGGTCCAGATGTAGTAAATGGTCTGGTTTCTGATTCCCATTCCATCTCAGATGAAGCAACAGTACTTTGTCACCTCTGATGCTTGAGATTTGGCATTTGCTCCTTCCACTGTCTATATGCTCCCTCTCTCTTTTTTTTTCTTATTTTCTCGTTTTGTTTGTTTATTTGTTTGGTCTACATCATCTTCTTTTTCACTTCCTGGTATATATAGACCATGATTTTCTCCTCCTCTTTCTTTATCTTAATTAATTCGCCTGAACTTATAATAATAAAATAATTCAAGATAATTAGGCTCAATTAGACCCTTATCATTGGCTATCTTGAAAAGTTATTGTTGATAATGCATTTTTACTTTTTTTCTGTTAAAGTCATCACTCTGTAGTAGTTTGCAAGGAGAAAAATGGCATTCATAATTTTGCTAGCTTGAGCCCTGGTCAGTTAGGGGTAAGGGGAGTAAAGAAGTCTAGAAATGGACTATGGAGTACATCCTGAGTTAAGAAGAAAGAAATCAGGGGATTAATGGACATGTGTGGTAAAGGTAGAGATACTTTTGTCTGGTTTGAAAACTGACCTATATGGAAATCTTTGAAATTAAATTCTAAAATGTTGGAGACAATTATCAGGGCCTTTTGCTTTCATAACTTTTTGATAGACTTTCAGAAAGCCTATGTTCTGAAGATGTCCATGCAAAAGGGTAACATGAACAAGGAAAGATGGTTTTGGACAAGCATGCTACTTTACTCATTAATAATTATAACACAACTGAGAGAAAAAGTCCTATATCTTCTACTTACTGTTTGTTGCATGGGATATATCAAACAATATACAAATATTGAATGAGCTTAACTCCAATTCTATAAAGTTCATGAATTTTATGAATCGCATTTTTAGCATGCACATTTTCTCATTCTTTTAAAATACCCACATATTGTAGAATGTAGACATTGTCTATGTGTTGCCTTGAAAAGACAGCACATTAACTGAACAGTGACAATACCAATGGATGTGTGTTGAATGGAGCTGTGGGCTGCATTCCTGCTACCCTGCTCGGGGCCCCCTAGCTAGCTTAGCTCCCGAAATAACAACATGGAAACTGTATTCTTTTAAACACTGCCTGGCCAATTATATCTAGCCTCTTCTTGACTAACTCTCACACCTCGACTAACCCATTTCTAATAATCTGTGTAGTGCCACGAGGCAGTAGCTTATCACGAAGATTCTAGTCTACGTCCATCTTGGGTCGGAGCTTCATCGAGTCTGCCACGGAGAGGAGCGGCATGGCGTCTGGCTTATTTCCCTTCTTCCCAGCATTCTGTTCTGTCTACTCCACCTACCTAATTTCCTGACCTATCAGGCCAAGCAGTTTTCTTTATTGATTAACCAACAAAACAACAGATTGACAAATGACCTTCCCAAATCAGATGTGCAATGTGGATGGGGGAAATATTAAATGCCTATAGACAGCTGAGGAAGCTCGACGAAAGTCAGGTAGTCTTCCCCAGGGAATAGCACACCAGTTGGCTTCCCAGTGCTACATGGTTTAGCCCTGAAAACATGGAAACAAGCAACACTACATGTATTGTGTAAGCCATATTTGGGAATATATATGTGTGAGTGTGTGCATGTGCATGTGTGTGCATGTGCAATAACAGTTAATGAAAAAATAGTCCATGAATGTGAAGAAGAGTGGGAAGGGTATATGGGCTAATTTGGAGGGAGGAAAGGGAAGGGTGAATTTTTTAAATTATATTAAATCTCAATAATTAATTATAATAGTAATCACCAAAAAATGTAGTAGACAGTCACTCTTACTTTTACCTCTTCAATCTAGGGAATTAATCTACTCATTTAATATGGTATTCAGAATAACATCCAGCCTAACAGAAATAACAATAGAATTCTTTACCTGACTGCACATTTATAATAGGTAAAAAAAAGTTTTTTAAACTATTTTGTGGGAGGAATGTGGTTTCTTTAAGCATCTGACAGAAATTGCAATTAGGCAGTGCTGGTATCATTGAGAAACTATCTCTATAGCTTTTATATTTTGAGTCAAAGAGCAAGTTATATTATGAAATGACAGCGAGAACTGCTACTGTAAGTCTACTAAATGGGAGAGAAAGATCCTGAAAAATGTCAGCAAAAACATTCTTGTGTTGTCTTCTATAGCTTCCTGTTTCACATAATAATTACATGAGCAAAATTAACATTGATCTGCAATGGCAAGGACTAAATTAGCCAATACATAGCTGAGCTAGATAAATAAACCCATTCCTTGGTTTTCCCCAGCCATGAAATCTTTACTGATTTATAGTTTATTTAATAGTGAAAATTCTATATATTTTTGTCAGTGGTTTATGTCATCGTTGTTATTCCTAGAGGCTATTTTGTGATATATATATATATATATATATATATATATATATATATATATATATATATACTCTTTGCCTAGATTTTGTAACGTGTGACTAGGTAATTACACTGAAATAAAAATGTGAAAAAATTCAATGGATATACATCTTGATCAATATAAAAAGGTCGCTTGTGATTGTGGTTTTCCAGTGGCCAATGGGACACCAAGTCAGGTTACCATAAATCTCATTTCACGTGAATAAGGGATATTGAAGACTGATATTGATGGCTAAGGAGATTAATTTCTTGGCTTAAGCATTAGTTGCTGACATAGATTGTTCACAAATTTTATTCTCAAACAACAAATCATTCTCCAGACTTGTATGCTTAGGAATAATATTGCTCACTTTTATGCAGGACAGGGTTGTACCATAAAGGAAAACACTTCTTAAAATAGCTATTGAAGCATTGAAAGAATGACCTGACAGTTATACAAAGTTTATATCTACTCTTCACCGAAGGGTTAGGAGGTATGGCCTTATTGAAGTAGGTGTGGCCTTGTTGGAAGAAGTATATAACTGGGGGTGGGTTTTGGGATTTCAAAACCCTAATCCAGACCCAGTGGTTCTCACTTTGCTGTCTACAGATCCATATATAGAACTCTACAGTACCTAGTCTGCCTGCCTGCTGCCTCGCTCCTCACTCCAATCTATTGGACTCAATCTCTGAACCTATAAGCCAGCCCGAATTATGCTTCCTTTTGTAAAAGTTTTGCCATGGTGTCTCTTCACAGCAGAGCATTGACTAAGACACTTACTACAAACTTTCAAAGAAATTTGCTGAATTCCTTCCTTGTGTGATGGTAGTAAGCCAAAAGGCTCATTGTCAACTAACTGTGTGATGAATCATACAACAACGAAACAGAACAGTTCAAGGTGAAGAAAAACAATCTGTTCTCATAACATTAAACACTATGTCTTTCAGATTTTAGGTGACAATCTCAATAGGCCTTCTATGTTGTAAATAAGAAAAACACACTCATAGGCTGAGCAATCCAACAAAATTGCTTACAGCTCTAAGTCCTGATATTAGGCAGTCATGAGCAATCAATCTGTAATAGAGACATACCATACACATGTACATGAGTGTGCATATACATATGAATATGTATGTGCATGTGATTTGCAACTACTTCAATTTTCTTGCCGGTTCTTGAATTCTGCTTCTACTTCTCCAGCAATATAGCACAATAACAGGAGCAGGTCACCCACAATGTAGGGAGAACATTCGCGTGGCATGAAGAAGAATGCCTTGGCTGCTCATCCTCTTCTAAATATGCTGTGGGTTGCTAAACATTCATATTAAAGCCAAGAAAACCCACAGGACAGTCTGATCCAGCCTTGTAAATCAGGAGCAGATGGAAACTACCTCCTGGCTACTGCGGGGTGAGTCCACATAATCACGTAGAGAGCAGGAACTTTAACTGCTGCTGTTCCTTTTCTAAAGCAAAACAAAACTAGCGATTACATGTACCAAAGCTCCTTCCGAAAGAGCTTTCTTTCAAAGAGAGAACTAGCAGGGCATGTATCAGACCTAAGCTGATGCTTAGACTCCTGCAAACTGTGTTTACAGCAAAATAGAGAGCATCAGCCTCCTGCAGGGGCATTAGTAAGGGATGCTGATATTGCTGTTTATATGTTTTTGCCTCCATTGAAATTGCCAACTTTGTTTATTCCAGAATGTCAAGAATCAAAGTGTACCATAAATGTATATTAAATAAATTATAGCTGTCATTTAGGATGAAAAGATATGTTTCTGAGAAGAGAATTTAGTGATGCTGTTTTCTCTTTCTCTAGGTTTCGTATATATTCCTGAGAAGTTTCTGGGTTGTTCTTTTCTTCCCCTTCCTTCTTCCTTTTTTTTTTTTTTCTATCTCTTCTGTTATTGTTCAGGTAAATTCTTGCTATCCAGCCCAGATTATTTTCAAATTGATATCCCTTTGCCTCAGTACCCACAGGGCTGAGCTATAACAGGTACGAGCAAGGATTGTATCTGTTATTTGTTGCTATTTCTTATAATTTACTTTAAAATCACATAAAATAGTAAGTATCTAATTGACATCATGAACTTTTGAAAGTGTAAGATTTTAGATATTTTTAATAATTTAGATTGAAAATTGCTAGCTACACAGGTATATTGTTACCTTACAAACCATAAATTGCTTTATTCCTTTTAAAAGTGAAACATGAGAAAATACAAACATGTTTCATATAAAAATTAATATTCAAAGTGACTTGTCCTTTAACATATGATGAACCCTCATTTTAAAACCTTTGGTAAATTCACCAAATTCTAGTCCCTTGGGAAAATCCTAAAGTTAGATATATTTGATTATTGCTCTCTTTGGGTTATTTTAGACTATAATATTCCTGAGAAATCATAAATTAGCCGGGCGGTGGTGGCGCATGCCTTTAATCCCAGCACTTGGGAGGCAGAGGCAGGCGGATCTCTGTGAGTTGGAGACCAGCCTGGTCTACAAGAGCTAGTGCCAGGACAGGCTACAAAGCCATAGAGAAACCCTGTCTCAAAAAAAAAAAAAAAACCCAGAAATCATAAATTACTTCACAACTATAAATGACTCCACAGTCTCTAAAATATTGGACCATTAAAGCTCTCATCTTCTTTTGATTCATGGACTTTTCAGACAATAACTGGAGGCGAGTGCCATTAATGTACCTTTTCTACAAAGCCCGAACATCAAGGAGCACACACATACAAAAAAGTCATTAATGCAATTATGCTTCTATCTCAAAATTTTGTGATTAATTAAGTGCATGAACCAAAAAATAACTATCTGCCTTGTCATTAATATTGCTGCTTAATGAAGTGCAGCTAAAGTATTATTTTGCTTGTGTTCCTCTAGTTTATTTCATTTAGGGAACACACAAGCATGGGTGCCCACAAAGCATTTGTAATTATTATTATAGGAAAGAGAACAGTGACAACCTGGTTACCCGCTCTCCTGCCTAGTTAGCCTGTTTGTCAGGCATGTTGATTTTAACATGATAGTTGACAGTCTGTGGACATCTGCCAGTGTGGCTAGCATGATTTGTGGCAAGTGGGTGCTGGAGAACAGAAAGGGCCAGTAGGAAGGAATTCATGGTGCCGGTGATTTCTTAGAGCGGTCCTGATTAGGCGGGGACCTAATATATATCTTGACTCTTTGTATCAAACAAAAACATTTTGGTCTTTCATCCGAAATCTTTATTCCTTCTCTATTGGTTCCAATGTGGCTTTACTAAAATCTTTTGTTGTACATATAACAGAGGATGCTTGTTCATCTATGAACTTTGATCCCTGCAGATACTCCTGTGTAAGATGTAAAACTGGCAGGCAAGTCTCTTTGCCATCTCTTGTTCTAACCCTAGATACAATATCATAATATGGATATAAGATATATCCTATAACATACATGTGTGAAAGCAAGGCACAGGCAGGCTTTGACACTATTGTAGTATGAATATTAAATGCCCCTGAGAGCTCCCGTATTGAAGATTCAGTCCCTAGCTGGTGACACTACTTTTTAAGAAACATTGGTTTATTTGTTTGTTTGTTTACTCGCTTGCTTGTTTACTTGCTTGTTTGTTGATTTGTGTGTGTTTGTTCGTGAGTACTTGTGCCAGCTCATATATGCCACAGTGCATGTGGGAAGGTCAGAATGCAAACTGTGAGCAGCATTTCTTTCCTTCTGTATGGCTCCTGGAAAGCAAAAGTGAAACTCACTTCATCTGACTAAACAATCTCATTGGCACAAAAAATATAATCTAATGCCACTGTTATTGGTGATTTTATCATAACTGACTAGGCTGTTGGGGGACCAGGTTTCATTGGAGGAATGTTGTTTCTGGGGTTGGTCTTTTGAGAACTTTATCTTGTCTCTGGAATCTTCGCTCCCTGCCACCACAGGATAAGCAGCTATTTTTTCCCCAGCATGTTTCATTCTTTCGCAAGGTCCACATGATGAGCCAGACAATCCAGATACTAGATTTCTGGAAAGGCTAGAGAAAATAAAATGTCTTCTTTTTTAAATCGTTTGTCTTCTGTATTTCAGTTAGAGACCAAAAGCTGACCAATACGTATTAGAGCCGAGAACCTTGGAGTCTGTTCACAAGGTTTTCACATTTTATCAAGATGTTCAGTTAGGAGTAAGACCAACATCAGCCCCAAGGTCTTTGACCTACCTCTGCTTCAAGGGGTGTGGACACTTTTCATGGTTCATCAAAACTGCTTGTTGCTGAAGTTTTCCTCCATTAGGTCATGGGGTACTCAACATTAAGACCTACTTATTCAACTCTCTATGTCAGAAGCTATAAAACATAGGTTACTCTATGTGCTCGACACAGCCTTCCTGTTTTCTCAGTTGGACTCCATGAGTGTGTGCTTAACTAAGCCACTACTTACCATTTAGGAGAGAGAGAGAGAATTTATATTCTGATCCTTCTAATTACTTTGGTCCTCTTTGTAAACTGTTCCCTGATAATTATTTTTTTAGTAACATTGCATGTATTATCTCATTTGAATAGCTCAAGTCTTACACGATAAAATGCATCTTCCCTCCAGAGGAGGAGAAAAACTATGATGTCTTAGGCCAAATCTCCAGGAAGCAAAGCAACATCCAGATTCTCAGGCCATCATTTTCTCCTCCCTGTTCTCCCTTCTCTTCCTTGCCTCAATCAATCTTGTTTTTTTTTCCCTTTTCTTTATTCCCTTTGTATATCCTCTTTCTTCCAACACGTTAAAGGGATCATGGAGTTGCTGAGATCTGTCTAGCACCTGCTTAACTGCCCCCTACAAAAGCTGTGGAGGTTGCGTCTTAGACATTTCCCACCTCCTCCTCTCTACCCCTCCCAACATGCCTACGATTACACTCTGTGGCAGTTGCAGCTAGAAAACTACGCCTACCCAGAAACATTTTGAAATGCCAAGTTGTTTTAAACTCGTATGATTAATTCAAATAATAACCTTTCACTAATACCGCCAGCTCTTGATTGTTCGCAAGCCATTATGAAAGGTGTGAGCTCTCTGCTTGTCATACATCCTCCCACCCTTCCTCTAGACTTCCGTGCCAGGGGGAGGGAGGGAGGGCCTTGGAAAACAAAGCCCTGAGACTTAAAATCAATCCATTGTTTCCCCCCATGTTATCGGCTCTGAAGAAATAAAAGGGTTTGCAGAGACAAATTGTTGCAACTAGATTTTTAAAACATGGTTGAGGTATTGCAGTTGGATTTATCTAATTCCTATGGATGATACCTGGGCAGAGTCAAGAGATGAGCACAAAGATAATGTTAGGCAGAAGGTTCTAGTAATAGCCTATCATAGTACTCTAATTGTTTTAGCATTTTATCTATTTTTAGTTGTAAACAATTTGTAGAAGTGCCTTTTAAAATTACTTTTAATAATCATTTCCTCATGTAGACCTATTATTACAGCATGCAATCAACAACTTTTGAAAGACTTTCTACTGATGTAGGTCCAAAGTTTCTTGAATGAGCGGTCCTTTCTTGAAAATAATAGACAATTTTTAAGATAAAATGAAGGCTTTAGACCTTAGCTGGGTGTGCACTTTCTTTTAACTCAAACAAATGAAAATCCAGAGAGAGGGTGGGGCCTGCTGTAGACTGGACATCTATCTCTTCTTGCTGTGCACTATTCTTTGTGGTCAAGGTCAGCTATTGAAGGTCCAGGCAGTAGAGAGATGGCACTGTTTAAGAGAATCTTCAGTCCCACAGATAACCATATTCCTTGTAACTCTAGCTCCAAGGAATATGATGCCCTCTGCTGGTTCCTGTGAACACCTGCATCTACATTTATACACACACACACACACACACACACACACACACACACACACACACACAAGTCAAAATGTTCTTTAATAAAGAGGAGAGCTCAAATAAGAGCCAAGATGTCCACTCACAGATGTCTTTTGAATCTTGATTTTGTACAGTTCTCTGTAATCTAGTATTTTATCCAACATGCCAAATTTAATTAAAATTTGTGTTGTTTCTAATCCTCTCTTCCTTATAGCCAGTGTCATTGAAAAGTGCTGTATTTCCTTGAGAATTCATTGCATGGTTTACCCAGGTCTGTCCATGTGCAGGTTGGGCCATTATTTTAAGTTCCTTCTTCAAACTCTTTTCCACCTTATTCATCACACTCACTAGGAAACAGCGCCTGCGTTTCCACTGTTTCCTTTACGCCCGGACTTCCACACATTACTTTGGAATTATAAACAGGTTCGACGGCTCCCTACTTGTCCAGCTCGTCAGGTGTTAGAGCAAATGTTAATGCTAGTAGCCTTGTTCTGTGGCAGAAATGATGATGTGCCGAAATGCTAGCGACTTCAAAGTGCTTAGATATGCAGAACTAAATATTTTTGCAAGGAAAGCTCTCTCTTTAAATCTTATCCTTAGCACTTTTTATTTCCTACGTCTATCCGACAGTAATTTTCCAAGAGAAATATAAATCCTAGAGCAAATTCATTTGTTACATTGGTTGTTGTGAAACAAAAATTGAGATCGAATGGACATAGAAGTAATATAAAAAATTCTATTTTACCTCACAATGCAATCTTTGCCCAATTCATTATCAACCCAGAGTAATAATGATTGTCTACTAATATGTAATGACAGAAATTAGTTTTCTCTTATTTTCCTCTTCTACCATTTCTTCAGTTAATTTAGGGGATAAAATGTGATTTTAGATTGCTATTTTTCCCTCCTAGATGTTTTGTAAGATAGAATAGATTATCTTTAAATGAATATAGATACAGATTTTAATTTTAATTATTCTCAACTTCAATGACAAACTCTTTCAAGTCAAAGCAATTTAAGCCACAGTAAAAACCTTTTCCTCTATTATCAGATAAAATTCTCCTCCACGCATGTCAATGGAGGGAAGGTCCTTCCTGATGCCAACATTACGTTCTGTCCGGGGTCTGGCAATAAATCAAACACAGTAGGAACGAATCCAGGGATAATCCCTGAGCAGGATTTGCCTGAGTGATTTACTATTATTAGAGAAATGTCCAAGAAAAACAATTTGACAATTCTTAGCTGTAAAATAACAAATGTGGGCTAGGACTGTATCTTGGTGGAGGAGTACTTGTCTTGCATGCATGAAGTCCTCTGTTAGATTGTCTGTACTGAGGAAGAAAACAGAGAGAGAGATGCAAGGAAGGAAGGAAGCAAGGAGGATATTGCTATTGATTCAATTTTATGGCAATATATCTAGAAACATGTCCATTTGCAAAATAATGATTTGGGGAACAGTGTAATTGCTACATCTTTCAAGACTTTCCACACAGAGAATGGATGATCGCATTTTGAGATCTTTGCCTTTAAATGATTATAATTACAGTTTATAAATAAAGTAAAGCCATGCATTCTCTAAAACTGCGGTGTAACACTGTAACACATTGCATGGAGATAGAAGCTGTCTTAAGTAACAGACTGACAATGACTCTGACTTTCTAAGTCCTGTTACAATGGCTTCAGTTTTTAATATAATGGTGGCTAGGAAGAGGCAAATAACTGTCTTTCTGCTTGTGTTCATGATAAACATTTTAAAGTAATATTTTATTGCTGGCTGTTATTATTTCTCTTATTAAAATGGAGTACAATGATGCTTGGTGGGAGGATCAGAATAAGATTGGTTCATGGAGAGCCAATCACGGAAGGTTGACTGGAAACTCCAGTCAGCATGTCAAAGTGCATGGCACACTGGTGAGCACCATGAAGTCACCTCTACCCTCTGATCTCATTTTTAGGGAGATGATAAAAAGCAAAGATAGAGAAAAATCTAATTGTGATCTCATTTGATGGAACCTCGGGGATGTATAATCCCCCATCCATTTCTGAGGACGGATATACAGCAAAACCGTTAGCAATGATAGGCTTTAATAAAAATAAAAAAGTACACACGCACACACTCTCACACTCACACACACACAGAGACACACACTTGAGTACTGCCTTCTAAATACAGTCTATAGCTAGGACTTATTTATGGGAATTTTCAAAGAACGAACAAATGCATTCTCTTTAATGTTTCCCCACTGTCGCAGAAAATAAATGACTCTGCCAAGATTTGCAACAGCGCTATCCATACCCCAATGATAGGTGCTTTGTTGAACTGCCTTACTCTCTGGCATAATTTCCAGAAGTTAAGCTTCGAAGCATAAAATATTCTCTGTTTGTCCTGAATATTTTGCAATGTGAGACAAGCTGGGTACAATTTATGCTGTGGTGTGTCCTACAACAACTGAGATGTCAGGGTGCACAATGCTGAGTGTAAATCTGCTATAATTTATTGTATACCTTTACAGTGGGCGACTTTCACCTTTCATGTTGTTAAATTGTCCATTGTCGCTGAGGGATTGTTTGCATATATTTAACAGAATGCAGACCTGGCTACATTTGTTTCTAATGTCTAATTAGATGTAAAGGAACCTTGACTTTAATATTATGCTTTAAATTTAACTCCTGTGAACTGTGACTGAAAATGATATTACAGTCTATTAGGTATGATCTGAAAAAATAAGCATGTAATTTGTAGTATTATTATTACAACCCCTTTTACTGTATATGTTTCAAACACTATTATGAAATGAATGTCACTAACATTCCAGTTTTGACATTTTAAATGAAACTAGACAGGAGTCATGAAATTTAAATAAAAGAATATTCCATACTATTAAAGGTAAGGTCTATTCATTTCCCCATACACTGAATGTCTATGTTTAATCTTTTTAGCTAGTTAACTAATCGTTTTTTGTTAATGCAGTGGAAGACAATTTTGCATGGTACATGGAACACTTCTTATTTCCTAAAGACTAATCTTTAGACTTTAATTGGCATTCACAATTTAACAGAAATCTCCAGCAAAACTCACTTAGGTGTGAAAGAAAACACACAGGCATCACATATGAAAGGTCCCTAAAATTTTTTAGACACTTGCACAAGAAACAATACACAACTTTGTTTAAATTTTATTTTTGATAACCAAGTTCTCCAATGACTTCAAACCAAAGAATGGTTTGAACGTTGGCTGAAATGACAGCTCAGCAGTTAATTGTATGTGTGGTTCTTCAGAGGACCCTGGTTTAGTTCAGCACTTAAAACAAAAATAGTTAACGATTTAAAAAGATCACGAAAGGCTCCGAAATGATCATTGTGTGGCAATGGACTTGAAGTATCACAAGTTTCCTAAGGAACTGACACCGGAAGCCAAGAGCAGTTCTTGATGGCCACCAGGACAATTGATACAACTAGTTATCTATCAGCTTTTGTTCATGAACTCATTCAATCCATTTACTTGAGCATCTGCCATATTTTAGAGAAGCGAGAAACATTTCCAAAGCATTACATCTTCTTATTTAGCTTCTTTAGGATCACAAATTATAGACTCAGTGACCTTTATTTATGGCTAGAAACCAACTATGGGTAAGTACATCCCATGATCCTCTTTTTGGGTCTGGGTTACCTCACTCAGGATAGTGTTTTCTATTTCCATCCATTTGCATGCAAAATTTGAGAAGTCATTGTTTTTTATGGCAGAGTAGTATTCTAATGTGTATATATTCCATACTTTCTTTTATTAAAAACAGACTGTTTTCTCACATATGATATCCTGAGTGTGTTTTCCCCTCCCTCCTACTCCTTCCGGTTTCTTTCCACCTCCACTCCCACCTGGATCTGTCTCTCATTTGACAGTTTTTCAAGACAGGGTTTCTCTGTAGCTTTTGGAGCCTGTCCTGGAACTAGCTCTTGTAGACCAGGCTGGCCTCGAACTCATAGAGATCCACTTGCCTCTGTCTCCAGGGTGTGGGGTTAAAGGCATGCACCACCACTGCCCAGCATGAAAGAACAGGCTTTTAAGAGATAATAAAACATAACTAAATAAACTATAATAAGATAAAACAAAAACTGTATCATCAAAGTTAGACAATATAAACCACCAGAAGGAATAGAGCCTGAGAGAACATAGTTTGTTGTTGTTTTCAAGTAATTGGCACATTGAAACCTGTAGCTCAAAAAAAAAAAAAATAGCCCGAATATTTAAATACTTTTACTCACAAATGAGAATGAGTTGGCTATCAAGCATGCTATGTGCAGAATGGTTTCTAAGAAACAGAAATGAAAACAGAAAGCTGAAGCTTCTGATGATAATAGCTTGGGAAAAATATGAGTTTGATGTGGAATACAGTATGGACAGTTAGACAAGGACCCGAGTCTAAGAAGTCATTGCATTTGGAATCAGCTGAGGAGATGCAGTTGGAGATCAACCCTACTGCATCAACTTCCTCATATTTATCTGCATTGAGATTATTTTCATTTTGTCAGCTTTTGTCTATATGTATATTTACCTTTCCGTCACTTTTAAGAAGTGCAAATAAATATCGAACAGGTGATCTTATTTAGCAACATTTATCCCATAACTTAATCAACACATTATTGCAACTACAGCGGAAAGATTCCCAATGAAAGCAGCATCAGGGGGTTGTTGAAATTTAGAATGTAGTATTTTCTAAACTGCTTCATAAACCAGATAATATTTCTTTGCTTTTAAGTACACATTGATGTTAGCCAGTCAATAACTTAGTATATTATAAATCATATATAAACAATAGCTTGCTGGAAATGTTATGGCACATTTATAAATTTGGTAAAGGTACATAAGGTATATAAATATCATATGTGTTTTAAAAAATATGCTTCTTCATGACCTCTAGTTTGGCTTCACATAGTCAGATTTTTATTTCCAACTGTAATGTATATTTTGGCGTGTGGATTCCTAATACTGGACTCATGCAATGAAGGACTTTTCAACATCAATATGTCATCACACACGGAGACAAATGTTCCCCAAACCATCATTATTTTAAGAATAATTTAATTACTGGTCAATTCTTCAGGCTGCCTCTTGTTACCATGTTAGGAATGTAGCCCATGTCTTTTTGATAATTAAAGGAATTATGAACATCTGTTGATGTACTCTGAACATGCCTCACCGGCTCTCGGTGGATGTTAGAAAATTTCGATAAGTGGTGATTAGATTAGTCCATAAATTACAGTTCAAGTTAGACACATTATCACTAATTGTTTTCATTATTGCCCTTGAGATGAGTCAGCTTATTTTCTCCCAAATTGTGATTAAGCCGAGGTGCGGGATTGATTCCTTCTGTTTTGTCTACATTCTTTCAAAATTAAGATCTGAATTGACTCCCCAGTTACACTAATGTTCTTCACACTACTGGGCTCTTACTGAATGTCTAAAACTTATGAAAGTCACACACAGCAGATCAATGTGTTTTCCCTTTACCCTCCAAATGAAGATGAGCGCTTGCAATGAGTAGCTGATGGCTTCCAAGGATGGACTTACAAGTTCATTGCTTATGTCTCTTACCAGATCAAATGCATGGCAAGACCAGTTGACAATAAGTAAACAGGGTGTTCATGTTGTAGCTGTAGGTAACAGAACCTAGAGCTATCCATTCAGGAGACCTCATTTGCAGCTCTGGGCATTTGACCATCCGATCACATGCATAACTCTTCCCGGTCCCAATTTCTCTTCACACACACAAAAAAAGGAAGTATTCTCCAGCTAAGTTTTCTTAGTCATTTGTTGCTGTAATGGAAACCCCAAGTATCCACTTAAAAAGGAAGAAATGGTTTATTGGGGCTCACAATTATAGGAACATTCCATCATGGTGGGGAAGTCATAGAGGCAGAAGCAGGGGAAAAGAAGCTTGTAGCAAGAATCTAATTAGTCTTAAAAAAATAAAACCTGGAGTCAGACGTTAGGGAATGAAAGCTGAAGGATCAGAGAAGCAGTGAGGCCACTAGAGAGAACTTTTACCTTGACCAATGCTCAGAGCGAGGAAAGGGCAATCCTGTCCTCAGATGCTCTCCTCAGTCTGCATTCTCAGAGTGCAGGGGCTATCTTCAAACTACAATGAGCTCTTGTCGACTCCCACTTTATACTCCTCTCTTCACCTAGACATACCACTCTTGTATCCCCCTCCCTAGTGCTGGACAAAAGGTGTGGGATCCCAAGTGCTGGTATCACCCTTATGTGAGCTCTTTTTTTTTTCTTTTAAATAGATTAATTCTCATGAGCCCCAGGGTGACCTGAGCTGACTGAGATCTCTCTACCTCTGTCTCCTGGGATTAAAGGTCTCCTGGGATCAGAGTGCAGAACCAACTCACTAGAGAATTAACACTGCACTCTGATCTTCAGTAAGTTTTATTTGTTAATACAAAACCAAAAATATCACTACAGAAACTAGTCACATATCCACAGTCCAGAAACCAAGAGTAACATATAACCCAGTACAGCTTTCTCATTCCTGCTTATTCTGTCTAGGACCCCGATTCATGGAATGCTGTGGTACACAGTTAAGGTCTATGTTAGCATAATCTAGCTAATCTTTAACAGGCATTATCTAGATTCATTTTCATGTGATTATTACAACTACAAAGTCCCCGTAAAAGCAGCATCAGGGGCCGGGCGATGGTGGTGCACGCCTTTAATCCCAGCACTCGGGAGGCAGAGGCAGGCGGATCTCTGTGAGTTCGAGACCAGCCTGGTCTACAGAGCTAGTGCCAGGACAGGCTCCAAAGCCACAGAGAAACCCTGTCTCGATCCATTTGGACTTGAGTTTTGTGCTTGGTGATAGATATGGGTCTATTTTCATTCTTCTACAGGTTGACATCCAGTTGTGCCAGCACCATTTGTTGAAGATGCTTTCTTTCTTCCATTGTATACTTTTAGCTCCTTTATCGAAAATGAGGTGTTCATAGGTTTGTGGGTTAAAATCTGGATCTTCTATACGATTCCATTGGTCAACTTCTCTGTTTTTATGCCAATACCAAGCTGTTTTCAATACTGAAGCTCTGTAATAGAGTTTGAAGTCAGGGATGGTAATGCCTCCCGAAGTTCCTTTATTGTATAAGATTGTTTTGGCAATCCTGGGTTTTTTGTTTTTCCATATAAAGTTGATTATTGTCCTCTCAAGATCTGTGAAGAATTTTGATGGGACCTTGATGGGGATTGCATTGAATCTATAAATTGCCTTTGGTAGAATTGCCATTTTTACTATGTTGATCCTCCCAATCCAAGAGCAAGGAAGATCCTTCCATTTTCTGGTATCCTCTTCAATTTCTTTCTTCAATGCCTTAAAGTTCTTGTCAAATAGATCTTTCACTTCCTTGGTTAGAGTTACTCCAAGATATTTTATGCTGTTTGTGGCTATCGTGAAAGGTGATGTTTCTCTGATTTCCCTCTCTGCTTCCATATCCTTTGTGTATAGGAGGGCGACTGATTTTTTGGAGTTGATCTTGTATCCTGCCACATTACTAAAGGTGTTTATCAGCTGTAGGAGTTCTTTGGTGGAGTTTTTGGGGTCGCTTATGTACACTATCATATCATCTGCAAATAATGAAAGTTTAACTTCTTCCTTTCCAATTCGAATCCCCTTGATCCCCTTATGTTGTCTTATTGCTATTGCTAAAACTTCAAGCACTATATTGAAGAGGTATGGAGAGAGTGGACAGCCTTGTCGTGTTCCTGACTTTAGTGGGATGGCTTTGAGTTTCTCTCCGTTTAGTTTGATGTTAGCTGTCGGTTTGCTGTAAATAGCTTTTATTATATTTAGGTATGACCCTTGTATCCCTAATCTCTCCAAGACTTTTATCATAAAGGGATGTTGAATTTTGTCAAAAGCTTTTTCAGCATCTAATGAAATGATCATATGGTTTTTTTCTTTCAGTTTATTTATATGGTGGATTACATTAATAGATTTTCGTATGTTGAACCAGCCCTGCATCTCTGGGATAAAGCCTACTTGATCATAATGGATAATTTTTCTAATGTGTTCTTGGATACGGTTTGCCAGTATTTTGTTGAGGATTTTTGCGTCGATGTTCATGAGTGAGATTGGCCTGTAATTCTCTTTCTTGGTTGAGTCTTTGTGTGGTTTTGGTCTCAGAGTGACTGTCGCTTCATAAAAGGAATATGGCAATGACTCTCCCGCTTCTATATTGTGAAATACATTAAGGAGTATAGGTATTAGGTCTTCTTGGAAGTTCTGGTAGAATTCCGCATTGAAACCATCAGGTCCTGGGCTTTTTTTGTTAGGGAGATTTTTGATAACAGCTTCTAGTAAAAACAAAAAACAAACAAACAAAAAAAAAAGGCAGCATCAGGGGGTCATTGAAATTTAGATATGTAGTCTGTTTTCAAACTGCTTCATAAACCAGAAAATGCTTTTTTGCTTTTAAGTACACATTAATGTTAGCCAGTAATTTAGTATATTATAAAGCATATGTAAATAATAACCCTTTTGCCTATTTGCCGATCCCTTTGCAGTACATCAAAACTCTGAAAAATTCATTCGGGAAGTCACAAAAGTTAAAGGGCTGCATTATAAGCTCACAGAGTCAAGGGATAAACTAAAGGATCCCTGGATCAGGACGGTCTGGGACATGAGAGACAGGCATGTTCCAAGAACGTTAAGACAGAGGGATGTCCACAACAGCCTAGTTGGCAGGCTGCTGTTACTATTTGCTAGGATTCTAATGTCCAAGGCCAGAGTTGACAAAGATAAATTTTGCTGTGGTTGAACAAACAGGCTTTCCTCATTCTCAGCCAATAAATATCCCATATTCCAAACAGGCTCCCAATTGACTTCTTGGTACAATTTGAGTTGATGGTCTGCACAGCTGTATAGAAATGAGGGTTTGGGTTACATCACAGACAACCTCTCTGACTATAATTGCCCCATTACAGGAGTGATCAACTGAGACGTCATTGCCAAAAGTCCCTCGCTGTGAACTCCCTGAGACAGGATACAGACTGTTTTTGATGGAAGGCCAACTGCTCAGGGATTTACTGCTGTTAGCAGTTCTCTTGAAGGCAACGAGCCTTGCTTTCAAGGCACAATGAAGAAACCATCTGTTAGCTCAGACCTTTGCCTGAGTGCACGCTTCGTGGTCCCCAAGGGCTCTGTTGATGTTGTTGTTATTGTTATTCTTCATTATTTATTGATCACCCAAAAATACATAATGCACTGAGAAGGGATGGTTTGCATGAAAAATAGGGTTTATGTGCAATGAAAAAATACTCTGTAAGATACAGCGTACCTGATATCTAAGATAACGGTGCTTTCTACCTGGTAATAGACAAACCCCAGGTTTTAGGGGCAGCAGCATTATTTGGTTGTTTTCCTTTTAGGTAGCAATGTTTATAAGAAAAAGAAAAAACACTTGAACTACTTTAGAATGTTATTTTGTAATCTTTACACAAATCATGAAGTGTATGATAATCTTACAAATCATCTTACAATTGTACTTCATCTATACAAGTTTGAGTTGCGTGCACCCACTTAATTCCTTCCCTTTCCTTCCATTCATTTCCTTCATTTACCCCAGAAATATTTATGAACATGTATTATGTGTCAGACATCATAGAATCAAAAATTAATGACCTACTGTCATTATCTCAAATGCTTATCTTTTTAAAAAGAAGTCAAAGCAATTTACCACATCACCTTCTCCTCTTGGTAGAAAAATATAGATGCTGCCCTTCAGATTAATAACCTCATAATTAGTGTTGTGGTTAAGATCTTTAAATGCACAATTATAAGAATATTTATTATTTATTATGGGTGACATTAGAGGAATTTTTAATCATATGTGGTGATATTTATAATAGTCTAAGTCCAGTTTAGAAACAAAGCATGAGGGAGAGCTATCTTTTGTTTTTATTGGCATAGGTGTTCCTTGCTAAATGCTATGATTTTTTTTATTACTTTGTTCTAGTTCTAACCTTTTCCCTTAACCATACCTACTTGTAACTTTCTCATAATGGTATCTCTTAAGATTCACCAATACATGAATGTTTATAAACTAATCATCAACTAAAGTAAGACTAAACATATATAATATCAAGTGCTAAGAAATAAGACGAGCAGCAAATCCATCTGATGTCGGTGATGGAATTAGCTTATACTAGACTGTATTTTCAACGGAGAATCATGTTTTGAAATAGATGTGGAAAGTTTTATAATTCTACATCTGTGGCACTAGAAATTTTCAATAGCTGGGATAATGTATTGATGTTTGTTTTCTGTGACCTTTGTAAACATCGATGCCTTTACAGAGGATCAATATTTTCTTTTGACCAGAATGAGTTCAATGAAGAGAACACTGGAAGAAGACATGATCTATCTTTATTCAGATGTCCATATATATCATTTTCTACTTGACTCTTTTCTCCCTGCATATAAAAATATTCACCAAAGAACATATCGCCACAGAGATCATCCAAATGCCTAGAATTGACTGGATGTATATATATTATCTAAGGCACAGGTTGAATAAAACCATTGAAGGTACTTTAAATTATAGAAATCACATTTCTTGGATAAGCATAAATGACAAGCAATGCTATCATTGAAAATCTACATTTTACTAGAAAATTCTTCATTATTATAATTCTAATAATAAACACCATACTCCACCAATTAAGATTACATGAATACAGTATTCATTAATTTGTTGTACTACTGTTTATGATCCCTACTGAAAAAAAATAATTTCTTGTGCACATTGATCTAGAGATATACATCAGATCAGTACTTAGTCTTACAACCATTATTGGAGTAAAATTATTGTCATTTCTGTTCAGTGAGGCTCTTGCTCACAAAATAGCTACCTTTAATGTAAGACATATGTAAAAGTACTCATTCTTCTTCAAGCAACAAAAATGTATTAAATTTATAACAACTATAACTCATAATGCAAAGTTTTTATTTAAGAATGAATGTCTTTTCTTACTATTGACTTTAGTGAAGACTTCACCATGAAGAGATGTCTAATCTTTTAACATTGTTCTGTGACATTGTATCATCTACAGATGAACTGGGCCATATTCCTAGCTACACTGGGACACGTTCATCTCCATAAATCAGGAAAGGCATCTCTAGACCACTCAATATCTTTGTGAGGTATGATCACCATGAGAAAATATGAAATAGACTTCTGTTCCTTAAAAATCTGTATTCAGATACTTTCTGATAACTCATAGACTCCTCTGTCATTCTTGCTTGCTTTATGTATGGTTTTATATCACAACTAGGCAGAAGATACAATTAGCTTTGCTTTTGGATGAGAGATAATCAGAGATCTACATGCTAAATGGACTCTCAGCTTCTAGGAAGTGTATCAGTGATCCATAATCTCTGAAGTTCAGGCCTTATATAATCCCCAGCCCTGCCTTTCAGCGTGAGCTAGACCTAGAACCTCTGTTCTAACAAATATTAATAGAATATATCTTAACTGATGGACTATTTCTAAACTGAGGTTTATAAAACGATAGCACATTTCCTCTCTATCAGTAGGTCTCCATTTCTGTGTCATTTTTCTCTGTCTTTCTTCCCTCCTTCCCTCCATCACCATTCTCCCTGTCAGAATGGGCTGCCATGCCCTAAATAAAGGCCTGTGTAGTAATGAAATCAGACCTGCTTAGAGCCATGTGAATGAACCTGGAGCAGATACCCTCTCTTCCAACATCTCACCGTCCTGGTTATTGTTTGTTGATATCATGAGATTCCTTGAGGCAAAGCCACTTAGCTAAGTCATACCTAAAGCGCTGAACCACAGAGTCTAGATAATAGTATGTGTTCATTATTTGGAGGCACTGAGTTTAGGAATACTAAAATCATTTGAAAATTCTTGTTAAATTGATTCTATTATTGTTTATTATTATTAAAAATTAATATTAAGTATGTGCTTTGTTTAAGCTACTGTCCAAAATAATTATTCCTGGAAGGATATGACTCCTGTTTGCTTTTATCTAAGCAGTGAATCAGCAACCCAACTTCCCTCTAGTCCTTAAGAGGACCCTCCTTCAGGCCATCGAAATCATTTCCATTTATCCAGAGGTGGGCAGGGAACTCCAACATATGGTAACTGGGAAAGGATGGGATGAAGTGTGGGCATAAATAAGCACCATATTTTAACAAACAACACTGTATAGAAGAGTATAGGGAAATGTAATCTGAACGTATACGCAAGAGCAAAATGGCAAGTCTTTAACAGCCTGCCAGTCTCTTCCAAGGGGGCAGAGAGTGAGTGGGTGAGGACGGACCAGGGTTAGACAGAGGGAGACAGATGGCAGCATTCTAGGCAGAAGGAACAACTCCCTGGCAACTTAGAAGTATGTAACATACAGAGCATTAGGAAAAGCTGGAGAGTAACCATCAACATGCTAATCCAGTCCCTCATTCTTTTCTCTACAAGAAAGAAAGAGAGAGAGAGAGAGAGAGAGAGAGAGAGAGAGAGAGAGAGAGAGAGACATTTGAAAAATAACAAGAAACTACTTAAGAGGAAATAAAAATTATATATCTTTTATATTTTATATCTTATATATTTTAGAAATGTAATTATGCTAAACACTAGCAAATTGCAAGATCCAGAAGAGTTGATGCCAACTACTCAAGTCAAATTCAAACAAAATATAAAGACTGTCGTGAGCACAAAAACAGTCATAGCCTCTGCCAACCTCCGGCATGCGCTACTTGACTGTGTTTCTGAAGATAACACCGAAGGAACCTTTCAAAGAATTCTACTTGAAATAAAAATTTTTAAAAAAATCTCAGTTTTAGTAATGAAAAGAACATTCACTAACATGTAATTTGGCTGTGTAAACATTGCCAATATTCTTGTTTGCAAACATATTTGTCCCATTTATATTTTGGTATTAGGGATGTTAATGTGTCGTCTACAGAAGTTAAATCTGATGTGAAGTCTTTTGAGAGGGTAAAAGGACTGGCATGAAATTGGGGTGGGGTTGCCTTTTCATTGCCATTCTGAAGTTTAGCTCTGCCTTTTCGTAGATATTATGGTAGGAAGGGAAGGAAATAAGTCGTGAGCATTCTTTTATGCCCATATAATTAATAAATAGTTATGAAACTATAAATACCACAAATTTATTCTATATAACTAAAGATGACTGAATAAACATTAATAGGTCTAGAATCTCTTTTATCATAGTGATTTCAAGTGATAAACTTAGGACCCACTCTTGTTTTGATAGCTAACATATAGGAGTAGAATTTGTGATTTTAATGAAATATAATATTTACCAACCACATGATTGGGGATATGAGTCAGTGAGTCAAGTGCTTGATTTACAAACATGAATTTGGGTCCCCAGTACACACATAAAATATTCAGGCACAGACGTACATCTCTGTTACAATAGCATAGGGAAAAGGGTGGAGAAAGATCTACTGTATGTTGGCTAGGCAGCATTGCTGAATTGATGAGCTCCAGGTTCAATAAGAGATATTATCTCACAAAATTAGATCAAGATTGATTGGAGAAGACACCCCCAAATTAACGTTTGTCCTTTAAATGAATGTATCCATATACATGTGCTTTTACATTCAAACGAGTTGCTTGCATACATCTCAATAGACACACACACACACATACACACACTCACACACACAAATAAAGACCAGTAAAACTTTTGGGAATTACATATATCCATCTTGGTAGGTGGCTTGTATGCCAGAACATTTGTGGGGATGTTAGAGGAAGCAAGCAATAGTCAGACGTTTAGTGAGAGTCAGTGTTCTTCCTCCGTGTGGGTACCAGAGATGGAACACAAGTGGTGGGTGTTGGCTAGGTGGGAGCTAGATGATTCAATTCTACTTTGGCAAAGAGAAATAGAGACAGTGTAGAATTAGATGTCTGTACATCTTAAAGTCCCTCCAATTATCAATATGAAAGACTGTTATCCCTTTCCTAATGCTAAACTTTATATAGTTGAAGACTTTATGCATACTGTGTGCACTTGAGATATTGTATGTGCGCACACACACACAGAGAAACACACACAAATGCAGGCACACAGAGATGCACACAGAGATACACAAACACACTAACACACATACATACACACATATAAACTCTGGTGCTAAGATTTATCAGTTCACAGCAAATAGTAAATGAGAGACACGGCTATATGTGAAGATTTCACCTGAGAGCAAGAAAAGAAAAAAAAATAACCTAAAGTCTGAAATGGTTAAAAAATTAATTCGAAGAGATCACTACTCTGAACTCATTTTGTGTTAAGTCAGACAGGTCTATGTGCGTTGAGTAGTCCCTGAGGGCATCATCATATTACTGCAAAATGCAGCTGCTGATGTTCACAGAGATAACCCCAGGGCATCAGGGAAAGGTTAAATTATGTTCTGTGTTTTCTACTTAAGGAGACTGGGACATGTCCTTGCACCTTAAGAAGATTGCTATTACTGGTGATTAAAATGAAAGAATAGTTGTGCGTAAAGACACTTAGCTTCAATCACTTGAAAAAGAACGTCTTTTTCCCATTATTATTTAGAATACCATCCTCCACTGATGTCAGAAACCTGTAGCTTTGTCTTTCTAATATTTTTAGCATGCTAGCTTTCATTTATTACACTTGAAAATAAACACCTTGGGCCTTTGATTTCATGCTCTCAATTAGACTGGAAGAGGCATGATTATCTTTATTTACCTTATCTTTGATATTTAACTTCTTAGCCAAATGAGAGAGTTGTTCTTACAGGTAAGCATCTCAGCATCTAACCGAATAATCTAGAAAGAAATACTTCTAGGAATCTATAGAGACACCGCTGTGACTACAGCACTGGCCATGCCAGCATGAGGCCCTCCGTCTGAATCCTACAACTCAAGGAAAGCAATCACATGTGTAGGCACATACATGTATTCTCAGTACTGGGAGGTCAAAGAAGGGGAACTGACAGGGTCCTCTGATCAGTCAGTCTGCCAAAACTGGTAAGCTGTATGTTCAATGAAGACATTCTGTCTCAAACATTAAGGGGAGGAGGGATAGAGTAAGATACCTAATGCTTGCCTCTGGTCTTTACATACAGGTTTATGTGTGCTCACGCCCCAACATGAACATATCCACACTCACATAGAGGTCACACACTCAACAACAACAGAAAGAAGGAAAAAAAGACAGATAGTTGAACAAAGACATTAAAAATGTAGATTGTGATGGCTAGTGTCTTCAATGTAAGAACTTGTGGTTATTGAATTGTGATGTGAGACCATTTTATCCCTCTCTTGGAATGGCAGAAGCTGATTGTTAAATGAACCCTAGTTCTGGAAACCTCATGTGTAGCGACAGCACATTACCCTTTGTTCAGTTGGGTGGCAAGGTGAGAAGAGAAAAGGAGTTAAAGAAGACAGAACTGGAATATAGCTCAATGCCAGGAGGGGAAAGGGGAGAAACTGTGACAGGACCATGCTGGCTTCTGTCATTAAATTTTAACTGAGTCAGTGCATGGTGCCCATTGAAGTATTCTACCTCTCTGAGCTATGGTCAGGCAGACCTATCATTGATGTCGTCATATCCAGTTCCTGGGTAACCCTCCTCCGTATGTTATATTTAAAATTAAATGGCAAAATAGTCTGCATTAATGAGGGCCCAAAGCACTGTCAGTACAGGAGAAAGAAAGTTATACTTATGGTAATTCAGTTTCGATACACTGGCCATATAAAGAGGATGGCTGACGGCAGGTTATCAAAGCAATTTCCAAGTGGGCTACTGAAGATGGGCATTCTGACTGAACACGAACAAAGGAAATGCTTCAAGGACACAGTGAACACACATCCTAATAATGTGGAAAAGCTGGCATTAATTCAAATGCCATGCAGCCTAGGACGGTCAACAGTGAGCAGATGAGAACTGAGTGTTAACATACAGAAAAGCGTGACAGTTGGCAGCAAGGCCCGAGCAACAGGTCCTTACATTGACGAGGATAGTCAGAAGCCATGTACCAAAATACATGCCTGTGACTCTGAAGAGAGCTTTGTACTGCATGATAAAAATTGCCATATTTAAAGGGCAATAATTGTTTGATGCTGAGCTTATAGATTTTATTTAGAAAGCATTTATCTCTAAAACATTTTTTTGGTTTTGTTCTTAAAAGTCTATACTGTGTGTCTAAGATTATATGTCTAGAACTGGGCTCGGAACGTTCTTGAGAGGGGGATAAAGCAGGACTGGGGCCGTGTGGGCTTCTATTTGAATTCCTCAATAATTCACTAGGCTCTCTCGTCTGCCTGCAAAAATGCAGCGGTGTTGCTCTTCCATCTATGCAAATGTTTTCCATCATTTCCCAGCGTTTTCTTTCAGAGAGTTTTAATTATGGATTATAACCACACATTACCATTTATATTCATTCATAAGAACATAAATTTCCCATTTCTGTGCTTCAAAAAGTCAAGCTCTAACAGAAGTGAGACCGTTTATAGAAGAAAATATACTATTTTCTCCCCGAGGGAATATCTAGCATCCGTACAGCATAATCCCTGTGCGGAGGCTGAAACACACTCTACACTGGCAACCACTTTCAGGGGCTGTATTGACAATATTAACACTACACAGTAATCTCAGCGGAGAATTCGCCAAGTCTGATTTTACTATGGTCAGTCTTACCAACCTAAGCGATTGAGAGGCATCCAGGTGATTAGTTAGGCACACCTAGGAGGATGTCTAGAAGGGCATTTCCAGGGGCAACTGGCTAATAGACAATTTCACCCAATTGATGGATACCGATGATGGATAATATGATGGGAGGAATAAAGTTGGCTAAAAATAGGAGGTGGGACCTACATGGAGAAAGTGTTCACTTGACGTGTATCCTTGAGGATATAACTTGTTGCTTGTGTCCCCGTGAATCCCTTTCTCTCTTCTGTCCACTGTGATGTGAACTCTTTTGCTATACTTCAGCCTTCTCATTGAGATGATAGGATAGTTCTGAAACTCTGAGCATCCATCAGTAAGTCTTTCCCGAAGCAATTTCTTTGGGATATTTGGTCAGCGCAGCAATACATTAGTTAGTGTACCTAGTGACAAAGTATAGTAGGTTTGTCTCACATAAGGAGAACACTGAGGACCCAAATCACTTCCTTATGAATTTTACACACAGGAAAATAGATTTCAGCAGTGTCTCAGGTGCCAAGAGAGTGTGATCTAGATCATGTATATGTGGCCTGAGAATAGATACAAACAGCCATTTAACACGTGACTTTCAGTCAATTTATACATGAGAGCTTAGCAAGTTTGTAGATGCTTAGAAAGCATGACTCACAAACAATATTTTCCCCATGAACTCTTCATATCATAGATTCTTTTCACAACCAAAATTGCTTCTGATACAATCAGAGTCCCTCATGGGGTACTAGGGGTGTAAGTGGATTCCCACCCAAGATTGTGCCTCTACTTTTACACGAAATGTCTCTGCTAGGCCATTCTGTTAATATAGATGCTACCAACAAAAAGAACTGGTTGGATGATTTTAATATAGATCTTACCCAGGTACTTGGAAGTTGTTGTGTGCCACAAGGTTGGGTGAATTCTAATGCTTGACTGTGAATTTATTTAATCTGTTTCACAGATTATAAAGGCCAAAAAAACTTACCTTCCTCCTTTCTGCTTGATATTTCTCTTTTTTCTTTTTATCCTCCTTGGAAGAGCAATTCCTTTAACATACAAAGAAGTTAATTTTCAGAGGGTGCTACTGAAGCGATCTGAAAAGCCATTTAATAGAAGAGAGACAGTTGTTCAGTCAAGTCGAAAGAAGCCCAGATTCTCGCAATCGCATGAAGGCCTGTGGATGGTGCTATTTGTTAAAGCCAGTTGAATTGCTAGTACTTAAATAACATATAAATGTGTGTTGTTGTGAACTGTTTATGTCAGTAATGTAAGTCTAACGACACAAACATAATACTACCTTAACTGCTTTTATAACCAGTTTAGTATCTTTATCGCGGGTGGAACACAGCCAGTGCTATCTTCAACTCAACAGTAATTTTCAATCACAGCCTCAAAATAGTTAACGCTAAAAGGAATCAAGGTGTAGGGCATTTTATTACATACCCACAGGCAATAGCTTTCTGTTAATGATCGCAACTGCCAGCTTACTCTAGCCCAGGAATTTTTCTCTTTATAAATTAAATGAAGAGAAGTGTGAGATCAACTCCGAAGCGCACACACTGCCGGATAGTTCAGTAACTCTCCTAGTCACCTTTTTTTAATTTTTTTGAACTTCAGCTGCAATGTCTATCATTGAGAATCATCATTACCTTGAGGTGAATTTTATTATCTGTATCACCAGTAGAAGTGCCAAGAAGGCTGACTTCAGTGATTTCCTGCTTCATCCTTGTCACATTATACAGGAAAAATTCTGTTCCTTTAAAGTCATTCTCTACAATGTTGTCTGAAAAGAGCAACTTTATGTAGACATGTTTGCATAGGATAAATATATATATATATATATTTGCTTTATTAGCATTTAAAGTGACATATGCTTAGACGGTTGGCATGTGTCATCTGTGAGAGGTGATGTCACAATCTAGTGAAGACAGGGATGGATTCTGTCTTGATTATTCTCTATTCACTTGTTGTTTCTGCAAATGTTCATTCAGTGTTATCACGATGTCACTACTTGCCAGACAATGTGCTAGTTGTTGAGCAGAAAATAAAAATAAAAAGAAGGGAGAAAGAAAGGAAATGAGGAGAGAGAGAGAGAGAGAGAGAGAGAGAGAGAGAGAGAGAGAGAGAGAGAGACACAATCAGAGAGTGAGCGAGAGTAGAGGAGAAGAGGGGGCAGAGAAGGGAGGGGAGAGATAGATAAATACAATCAGAGAGAGGGAAGAAGAGAGGAGAGGAGCAGGAGCGGGAGGAGAGGGGAGGGGAGGGGAGAGGAGAGGAGGGGAGGGGAGAGGGGAGGGGAAGGGAGGAGAGGAGAGGTATATGACTACTCAGGAATGATATCTAAGTTTGATTTCTGGTTCCATGCACACATGTTCTTATACTTGTATACACACACACACACACACACACACACACACACACACCTCTGAAAATCATTCAGATGTTCTCTAAATGTATCCTTGATAGTAAACTGGAGATCATGATGCTCTCTCTGGTGACCCAAACACTGTGACTCTTCTAAACACTATCATCAGCCATTTACTTGACTTTTCTGTACACCATGTTTGTTATGTCATTCCCTGTCCCCACTGTGATTGACCTCATTACATATCTCTCAATGAGTCTGTACTGGATATAATGTGTCAGGCATCTCTGACTCCAGGATTCATTAGTATTTTACTTTGTGTTAGACCTTACTTCCTCAAATATTTACATATGACATTTCTAAGAAAGTAGTCAATTTTCTCTCTCTCTTTTCTACTTACATGCATATTTAAGCTATGTGTCTTCTCTGTACTATCAGCTCTTGTGTTTTCATACAAAAGACACTAAAACACCTTACCTTGTTTCAGAATATATTTATTGTACTTATGAAAACAATACAAACTATAATTGTGTATTTATAACCAAAAAATGGGTGGTATTGGCACACACCTTTAATCCCAGCCCTAGAGAGGACTATAAGACAGGAGGAGACAGTTCTCACACAGTCTCATTCTGAGATTTCTGGAGGAAGGATTGGCATTTTGGACTGAGGTAGAGGTTAGAGCCAGTGGCTGGCTGTTTTGCTTTTCTGACCTTCAGGTTGAACCCCAACATCTGTCTCTGGGTTTTTATTAATTGTACTACACCCAGATTATCTACCTATTTCCCAGGCTCTCTCTCTCCCTTTGCATCTCTAAATGCCCTGTAGCTTATGCCTCATTTTCCTTAGCTTTTCTTTCACATCTGTCTTCTTTCACAAATTCTCCAGCGGGATTTCTGATGGAACCATCACTAGCAGTGGTCAACGCAAAGCCATCCCCAATTGTCCCTCATTCAGGACTGGCAACAATAATTTTAGAGACACATTACATAGCAAACTGCAAAACCTTATCAGGAACAAAGATGCTTTAGGTTTTCCAATCACGGGACAGACGACTACAGCTCAAAGGAAACATGAAAAAGGCACATTTATACCTGAGTGAGAACTCCACAGAGTACATTCGGCTTTCTCTGATTTGGGCAAGGGCTATAGATGATCCCCCAACAAGTTGATGCTGTTCCCACAGTAACCTCCAAAGAGGAAAATCCAATCCCAATAAAGTACTGGTGCACTTCTCCTTATTCCTCCGCCTCAATCAATAGCCTTTTGGTGTCTTCTCTTATTTGGTAGAGAAAGCTTCAGTTAGCTCATTATCTGTCTTTAGCACATTTCTCTTGCTTCTTATAGGGTTTGATTGCCTCCACACAAAGAAAGCTAATAATCTATTTTGATCAAGGAAAGTGTTTTGTCTGCAGGAACCAGAGAATATCGGAAAGGAGCTGGGGCTCTGGCTCCTCTGGAAGAGAGCTTAGATGAAGACATGGTGGGCTATCAGAGTATCTAGGGAATGCTTAAGAACTGAGTTGAGAAGCTGAAGGTAGACGTGTATTCTGTATGGAAATAGTTATTCAATCTGTATATTTTCAAGGACATGTGCATGTTTTATTCTTTGTGACAAATTTACATAAAACAAAACAAAAGAAACGACTAGAGCTGCAACAGCCTAAGGAGGACTGGGAACTCTACTCTGAAAATGGCAACTTTTGTTCCTCCTACCAAACCATACTAAGCAGTGAAATCTTTGTAAAACCAGGTAAAATCCAACATTTTGCAGATCTTTCTTCTTTAACCTGCTACCTTTCTGACTTCTAACTGTTCAAGAGCAGAAAGGAGGTCATTTGTGTCAATTCTCTGGATGTCACTGTGACTTGTCGAATACCTATCCCAGTAAGAGGCAGTTAGCATACCAATAAAGGAAAATTACTAATGAAATAGGAACAATTTTAATTTTTTAATCGATAACTTTATATTAAACTCTTACTAGCCATCAGTAAGAACTGCTTGCCATTTGCAAGGTCGGTTTCTAAGTGTTCAGAGGATTTTTGTAGTTTTCACACTGTAGTTTCTATGAGCCTGTTGCCGCTGCCTGCCTGCAGGCCCCATTTCTCTGGGAACAGGTCATGAGGACGCAAAGTCAACTGCACAGACTCCAGGAGGTTCCAATACAGAAGCTCTTCATTGGAAGCAGGTTGGGGGTTTTTATGGGTTTGGGGAAATTAAGCTGCTATAGGAAGGTTTCTGGTTGGTCCTTTTGAAACCAGCGCTCCCTGCTGGTGTGTTGTGATTGGCTAGGAACAGAAATCATTTGTTACAGGCTGACAGGGTGTCTTGGCCAATGTAACTTACTCAGTGTGAGTTTTTATGCGCCTGTTGTGTTTGCACTATTGCCCTACCTCACACAGCATTCCTCTGAAGCAGGACCAATTATCATCACTGCTTTGCAGATGAAAAAATTTTGTTGACAAATAAGTTTATCTCATAGCTCAGTTTCTCACAGGCAGAACAAAACTAAAACCACAAGCAGATGGATTCAATGTTTCATAGAGATTTGAATGATTGCATCAACCTCCTTAGCAGAAAAAATAAATTAGCTTTGTTTTAATACATTCTGAGGTTAAGAAAATAATGATGCTGAGTCAAAACGTTTTGAGCTAATGAAGTGATGATGAAAGACTTCATTAAAGTATTGAGACTAGAATAAGTATGGACCCATATGGACGGTGTATTCAGGTCGCACGCGGTTTCTAGTAGTTTACCACTTTCAATCTTTCATAATTCTCTTCCTTACAAATTCTAAAAGAAAGCAAATATTTCAGTGGCATCCTAATTTTGACATGCCATTCATTATCCTCAGATAATTAGAAAAGAATTAAAAATATCTTCTAATCCTTGTCTCTATATGGGAGCTATGCTAGGGACCTTACTCCTGTGTGTTCCCTTGAGTCGGTCCCCATGTTTTCCTAAGTTTCATACTACCTAGGAGTCCTACAGTACAGAATTGAATGAGTTTAATTGATAGGAGCCTGTGGCTTGTTACAAGTTTTAAGCAGTTTGAGGCACTGAAAGGTGAAGGTAGGGAATAAAAAGAGATCGAGGATTATGGTTCCTTTCATCCCAGGTTACCACATCATGGACTTGTTGGTTATCCGAGAGGGTCACGGCTACTGATCGGCATTGTTGCTCCCTTGCTCCTAAATAAAACAAAGAATAGCATTTCCTACTATTACTAATCTCAGAGCATCATATTAATGCTCCTGACAATTGAGTCATTCCCTATTCTCTCTCGTCACACAATGTGATTGACACATCTATTTCCTGCCTAGGCATTGGCTGACATAAAAACTTGCAGAATTTAGAGCAGTTAAATCCATTTTAATAGTAATTTTAACATAGATAAACCAGCTTTCTGTAGTTTTTTTTTTAACTTGAAAAAGTTGTATCAACTCTAATTTTGAACATATGGTATATTTGTTTTTGTAACACAGGTGGGATTTGTAACCCTTCTCTTAACAGCATTTCCAAGATGTAGTGGTTCCCATTTTAATCAAAGGAAAAATTTTAAATTGCACATGTAAAAATTGGAGATTGTCATTGACATCTCTGTGTATCATTGGAGCCATTATTATCATAGGGCATTCTGTTGACATATAAATTTGAGTACTTGGTACTGGCTGATCTATTAATTTTGAAGGAAATTCCTGAATTATTAAATTATTCAGATGCTCTAAATAACACAATATATAGATCCATGCATAATTGTTTAGATGAACAGCTAAAATATTTCTGTCAGAAGATGGTCCTTTTGTTAATGCAATTTAAAATTCGTTGGAGTTAATCCCTAGATTTAATATTTCTTTTCACTGAAACAAGATATTCTTATATTAAGATCTTAAAATAGCTCCTAGGATTCAAGGGAAAAGTATATTATATTATATTATTAAATAAGAATATGTATTAGACAAATATACATTAGCCTTTAAACTGCACCAAAGATAGAAGAATTTCAGTAATTTTTTAGTGCCAGAATTACAGATTAAAATCTTTTAAACTGTCTTGAACCATAAATATAATTAGTATGGGCAGGTGTTCATGCAAATTTTTAGGAGATTTATAGAAGAAGATTTAAGAAGAGCTACATTTAAAACACAGATTTTCCAAGAATACTTTTATTACTACACAAGAGAAATTAAGATGCCTTAATTTCTTAAGAAATTTAGAAATCAAGGTAATTTTATTACACTTAGCATTACATGTATAAAAAATCCCCACAAATAATTACTTGATGTGCATTCATTTAACCCTTAAATTTAATGATCAGAAAGTTGGACGAGGTTCAGCTGGGTAGTCACTACCGAATTTTGTTCCAGCATCTTCAGGAAGCAGGTTGCCTGGGAGCTAGCTGGTCTGGGATCACCTGTGCTGGAAAACTTCCTCTGTCCCACATGGTCTCTCTTCTTCCAGCAGGTTAGCTGAGCCTGTTCATATGGCAGCTGGGCAGGAGTCCAAAAAAGCCAGCAGTAGCATACAAGAAAGCACAACATTGTGTCACCAAATCCTTGATGGGAAAGAAGTCACCGGGGAACTCCGATTCAGGGGAAACGGAGAGACTGGGTTTTAATGGGACACATTCTAACTCCAAGATCAAAAGGAACAGACACAGGAAAAACAAAAGGGTAGCGGTTTCATGATCTATCTAAGTTAGACAAAGGAATAAGGCAGAATGAGAGTTCTGTACAAAGGCTGAAGCAAAAGATCATTGCTTTGCGTCTATCAGCCTATGCACCCATATTCCGATGCGCCTGTACAATACTTTTGAAACATGAGCAAACTTTGATTGCTACCACTTCGTTACTGGGGTCTTGTTTTCCTGGTTTTTGTCTTGTTTTGTTCTTTTTCTCAGCCAAATCCATAGATCCTTCCGTTTTGTTTTGTTTTGTTTCTTGGCTTTCCTCAATTCTTTTCCTACTTACTCCCTGACTCCCAAATCTGCCCTATTCCGTCTCGGAGTGAGTTTTATACTTCCCCAGTCTCTCTTCTCCGGCTTCCTATCTATTCCAGAATCTGGCAGAAACCAAGTCAATGAAGAAAACACTCAGTCATTTGGCAGCACGAAGAAGCAACGAGATGCCAACATCTACCAAGCTAGAGGACATTTAAACCCAAAGTGCTGGAAATCTTAGTGAAACTGCAACACGGCTGAAGAAGGAAAAAGTAGGAAAAGGATTGCTAGTTAATGATAGGATTCACCATAATCTCCCTTCCTAGAAGGTTTCCATATTTCTGATTGAACTAATGCAAGCGTGGGGGACCAATGAGCTCCCGAGAGAGTGTTCCATAGAAGCAATGAAAGCTTATTTCAGAAATTTTAGAGACCAACCATAAAAAAAAGTTCCCTAGACCTAAGAATACAGGTAACAATGTATGTAAGGATTCCAAGTTTCCAAAGATTCTGAATGGATATTAAAATGTGCATTGCAGTTAGAAGCACAAAAGAGGCCACTCATTCTATACAAGACATGCGATTGCATTCCAGCGAGAGTAAGCTATTACTCAAACCTGGATTTTCTATTTTCATTGTTATTCTTTTAATACAGACCTTGCCCCTTGCCCAAGCAAAGATGGTTACTCCACTGAGGGTTTTTAGACATCATTAACCACAGGAAGAGAACATAACACAGCAGAAACTTGAGATTGAATAACAGCCTTGAAATTCAAACTGACATCATGGATTATTGTGTGCATTATATACTAAACAGTTATTAGGAACAATTAGCAATTAAAGACTCTTAGGTGCAGTTATATGGTGTTCTACAATATATCCTGAGTAGCAGGCTAAGTGCCTTGGCTGCAAGCCAATCATCAAAAAGCCCACAGAAAATGCTAATCTCAAATATGTGCTTCTTTATGGCCATTGAATGGCGCATGTTAATCAAACAAAGCCTTTCCAGAGATTGGGAGATTTCAGGTGCAAACTTTCACTACAAATAAAATGCCATGTTATATAAAATGCAGGTGGTCCCTGCAAGCTAAAATGTTTACACTTGCTTTCTCCACTTGGATATAACTAAGGAGGAGGAGGAGGAGGAGACGAAGAAGAAAAGACATTTTAACTATGGAAATAGATAAGCAGAAATATTTCTAAGACATACATCTCCTTTCTAGCACTAAATCAATGTAATATTTGTGTCTTATCAATGCCATATGTATTTCATCTGTTCTTTTGTGTTTAGTGGTGACACTTGCTCTTCATCACGATTATCCTGGTCTTAAAAACATACTTATCTGAAACATCAAAGTTACATTACATCACTTACTAGCTAAATTTATTAAGTTTAATTGTGTATATGAAACTCCTTAACCACTAAATAACATATGGTTAATGTTAGGACTTCAATATTTGTTCTTTCAGAGGGTCTATGCTCAATCAAAATAAGGTAGATTTTTGTGTTTTATTGTATGTTACACTTATTGTTTAAAGTAGTATATGAGTTCAATTTATTACAATACAAGCCAAAAAATTTTACTGTTTTTATTGAGCTATACATTTGGTTGTTACACAAATGTAACAACAAAATTTTATTGATACCAAAGTGTTGGTGTCAATTAACCTATTGTTAGTACTTATGCAAACTATTATTTTTTGGTTTTGAAATTATATACTGAACAAATTATATACTGATTATGTAGTAGACTAATCTTAATCTCTATTTAGCATAATTTTATTTATGGAGTAGGCTGAAGGCAAGTGATGTACAATTTCTATATTGAACTCAGTACAACAAAGGACATAAACACTATCGAGAGTTAAAACTAAAAAAAAAATGGTTACTGTCTGTTGAAATAGGAGCGGCGGGGCTGCGTCCCCGGCACCCGGCCGCCCGCATGGCTAGCTTATGCCCGAAATAATTACACGGAAACTGTATTCTTTCAAACACTGCCTGGCCCGGGTAGTTCCAGTTTCTCATTGGTTAGCTCTTACATATTGTTCTAACCCATTTCTAATATTCTGTGTAGCCCACGAACTGGCTTACCAGGGAGGATCTTAACCTGCGTCTGTCTGGAGCGGGAGAATCATGGTGACTCTTCCTCTAACCTTCTTTCTCCCAGAATTCTCTTCTGTATACTCCGCCTACCTAATTTTCTATCCAATAAAATGGGCCAAGGCAGTTTCTTTATTAGTAAGAAATCATTCCCACATCAACTGTCCCTGTTCAGTTAACTATTTGTAAATAAACAGGTGATCAATCATGCTTAACCTGGCATAAATCCTCCAAATGTCACATACAACAATCAGAATGTAATGGCGCATAAGACTGGACTGAGGTTGCTGAGAGATCAGTTTTATATTTGGACACAGTCTGAGTTCCTTAGACTTTACACAGCTTCAGGGAATCTTAAAGACAGAGCAACATCACCACAAATAATACCAAGCCCATTTGATGGCTGTCATATAGAGAGGAAAGGACAGGAGGGTTAAGATTTCTGCTTTCATGCTTGCACCTGCGAGCATGAGGCAGGAAGGTAGGAACTTCCAGATCATCCTAGACTACATAGAAAGTCTATGATCACAAACCTAAAATAGTAAGATACTGTAAGTCATAAGTATTTCAAGGTTAAAAAATGATAACGATTTTACAAAGCAGTCATATGGATGAAGAAATGGCTCTACAGTTACAAGCACTTCATTCCTGTTCCAGGGGGTCACTGGGTTCCTCATAACTGCCCGCAACTCCAACTTAAGGCTATCTGGTCTTCTCTTCTGGCTTACATGGGCAACTACACAAAGGTGTAATATACTCACATAGGCACATACATATAAATAAATCTTTTAGAAAAGCAGACAAAGCTGTTGTGGATTAACATTTGGTTCCATGAAAATTAGCATTATAGATAAATGGAACAGCACATAAAATAAACTCTATTTACAAGGAGACACATTATGACTTTGAAGAGACAGACACTTATGCAAAACTAAAAGTAAGGTTTTCAAAACTGTATCTTCTTGTTCTCACACGAAAATGAAATAGAGATCTACGTGATGTGAAAGCCTGAATTCAGGCGTTGTGGAAAAAAATGCAGTTCCTCCATTTTAGAGGAAAAGCAGAACTAAATGAATGTTTTCAAAATCTAATCAATATATGGCCTGTGAATTTGTTATTTTAATAACAGCTTTTCCATGTAGAGTGGTGTGCTGTGTGGGCACCTGCATAATTTATCGTAAGCCCTAGGCTTACTATCCATTGTGCTTAAGGACTTCCTGAGACCTCTGCTCTTTCCCTTGTTGAATGGGAGAAATCTCGGTTCCTGAAGTGTGGTGAGTGGGTAGGAGCAGTCTGAAGAAATGTTTGGAGAGACAACTTCTTGTATACCTCCTGATCTCTAGTGGTTGCTAGTGATATGCACTTCCAGCAGATGGAGCTATGGCTCAGTCTGAGTGCTCAAGGAAAGGATAGGGAGAGAGAGCAAGACAGAGACACAGAGACAGAAAGAGACAGAGAGGCAGAGACAGAGACAGTGACAAACAGAGACAAACAGACACGCAGAGAGAGAGAGAGAGAGAGAGAGAGAGAGAGAGAGAGAGAGAGAGAGAATATCTCAGAATTTCTTTTAAGCAATTTAAAAAGGAAACAGTCTGAATGACAGCCAAAGGTTTAAAAACAAAGGTTTAAAAAGGGTCAAAAACATAGATGTACAGATTAAATAAAGCTTCCTAGATTAAAGTGTTTATAAACAGTGTTTATTAGACGGATGAGAAGGCAGCAAAGGCGTTCATGAGCAGAATTCTGTATTTATGGGCCCTTAGATTTTAGACAAACGAGAGGAGTCAAGACAAGCACAGGCGTGTACATGTTTTCTTGTTCAGGAGTTACTGTTCCCAAAGTCTATGAGAGCATGTCCGTCTACTCTTATAACTGTTAAAAGTTATATCTTCAGCTTTTCCATGTGTCTACATCCTAAGACTTTTTGCCTATATGTCTCCTCCTTCACCCGCCTTTTGCCAATATTTATTAGAAGTCATCGTATTGTTCCCCCATGAATGTGGAGTATCTCATTATACAGTCCCTTTCTAAGAAATCTGTTTGCAGCCAATATCTCAAAAGACTGTAATAGAGATAGTTGCCATCCATGCAGGGCAATCACCCTCCTACAGAAACCAACTCTCTCTGGAGGAAGACTGTTCTGGACCAGTGGGCCAGGGGATGAGAGGTGTTCTAGACAGCAGGCAATTTCAGCAGCATCACAGAACGAGCTTTAGAGCGAAATAACAAGTGTGACCATCAGAATTTGTCTTTGAGTCATTTTTACAACTGCGGAATGTTCCCATGTTCTTGACCCCCTTTGAGCCCCTCAGGACCCTCTGAGTGTGTGTTGCGATAGACTAAATTGAGTGTGGGGGTTCACAGAAGGCCGTGGTTTAGTGGCAGTCTGATGTCAAGTTTGGCTTTTTACTCACCTCTTCTAATGTGCAGCTTTATTCCCTGGTGAGATGTGCAGAGAGGCAGAGAGGGCTTTTGTTTTGTTTTGGTTTTTGGTTTTTTTTTTTTTTTTTTTTGGTTTTGTTTTGCCTTTTGTGTTTTTTTTTTTCCCCCTCCATTGTTCTGTCCCTTGCATTCCTAGTACATAGTGGCTCCTGCATTTCTTTTTTCTGTTTTTTTTCTTTCTTTCTGGGAGTGCGCATGTGCAGGATTGTGTGTCCCATGGTATGCACAGAAATGGTCACACGGAGATCAGAGGACAACTTTGTGGAGACAGTTCTCTTTCCACAGTTCCCCAACTTCCCGGGATCAAATCCAGACTACCCAGAGTGCAGCAGGCACCTTAATCCACTGAGCCATCTTGCTGGCTCCTGCAGCTTGGTTTCTGATTTGTTCACAGGAGTGTACTCAGGAGTATCCAAAGATAAGGGGTTAGCCCTCGTCTCACAGGCAATAAGGAGGCCCTGCTAATGCGAGGGACATCTATCCTAGACCAGTTCCGATGTGAAGTAAAGCACAAGCAAACAATTCTTTCTCGTTGCTATTATCGTGACCAGCATTGTTTTAGGACTGTTTTTAGTTTATATGCGAGGATGCATGGAGCTTGCCAAATTTCAAATTCTCTTCCTCACTTTGTAAATTTTATCTTAGTTGATAACATGGGAAATAGGAATAATGCTGTCTTATGACTACTTACTGAAATTAAATTCTCATGGAAGAGAAAAGGGTGAAACCGCCTCTTCATAAGCAGGGAACACTTTCTTTCAAATTTTGAGTATGAACTCAGATGTTTCCAGCATGGAGATCTAAGGGTGCTTATCCTAATTAAGATCACCTAGTTGAAAGCAGGGTTTAAATTGGTTATAGTGCTAGTTGCTTTTTGGTAGCTAAATGATACAATCTGAAGAAATCTCAGGCCTTGAGAGCCTCCCTTGTAAAGTATTTCCATTTGCTGAGCCTTGCTGTCTTAACCATCAAAAGGGCATACACTTGACTTCTCGATATTCTCTGAGAAGCAAAGAATATCAATAACAATTGTTTTGGTCATGATCTCTGGGTAACAATTGCTCTGTCTAAAGAGACTTCTTGCTGGGTACAACGCATGTCGTGACTTCCTAAATGCCCACTGTTCTGCCATATGTTAAGAGGTCTGAATACTTACAATTTTAGGGTGAGTTAAAGCAGATTTTATCACGGAGATAAGAAATTGGCTAATTTTTTCAAATTATGAAGGTTTGGTTCCTTCTAAATTTGAACAAAGACCAGGTCTAGCTGCTTGCAGCCGTCAGAGAGAAAGTGGGGCATCGTGAAAATGAAATGCTTTTTCCAATGTGTTTCCTAACTACCTTTAATTGTTTCAGGCAAGAGAGGGTGGGGGGGGGGGCTTCATCCAAAAGGCTTCTTGGAGCACACAGCACAGCACAACGACACCGCTCCGAATGTCATTGCCACCAGAGAAAATTGGCTCTGAAAAGACCGGCCTGTGTTAGGTTTACCTGTGTATCTCAGTTGTCACTTGCCTACTCAGGGGACCAAAGAAGAAAGCATTTTCCAAGCGTGGCAAGTCTACGGGGGTCTGAGGCTGGGAATCTGCCAAGAGAAAATTAAAGTAATAAGGGAAGCACATTAACAAAAGCTCTTTTTCTTTTAATAAACAGTAAAAGAAAAAAGAGGTGTCCCGCTAGGCCTGCCTTTTTCCAAGTGTTACTGTAGTTAGCAATTTTTTTTTAAATTTTAAAACTATAAAATGTGAGAGAACAGAAAACATGACTTTTCGTTTTTGTATGTGATTTTCTTCTTAGTGGTTTTACATGCTAAATATTCCTAATGCTTATGCTCTTCGCTTCCACCTGTAAGCTCCAGATTTAGGTGTGTGAGGATGTCGGGATGCTGTACGTAGGGTCGTGTCGTTACGTTTTCAGTTTTTAATTTTGGGGTGACTTTAACTCAAGACAGACCATATCCTGGCTATGTTCTTTGTAGAACTACACTTTGAGACATACACAGGGATTAAGTGTTTGTTTCGTGCTGTTAAAGCAACTCTCATTTTCTAATTCAGCTCGGTGTCTGCCTGATTATTGTGGTACTTTGCTTTAATTGTGATGTTTGAAAATAATTTAGAAAAAAAAAGTACCAAGTTTATCCTCTACAGCTTTTGCCTTTAATAAGGGAAGCCTATAGACCAACCCAAGCTAGGCGAGGTTATGAACAGCATACAATTCTAGGCTGTGCTACACAGCGCTTTAAATTCTCTCTCTGCCTGTTAATTCTGGCTTCTTATCAGTGAAGGTTTATGAAACATCTGGAAGAGGACAGTGGCAAAATGATGCCATCAGAATATCAGGTTTTATTCTCAAAACTTGATAAAAAAAAAACTGTTTCAAATAACTGGTGTCTGAAGATGGGGAAGACAAACAAAAACAAATATCCCCACAGTGTAGGGAACTTACAAGCAAGACAGGTCAATACAGCATTAATCATAGTGTGTGTGTGTGTGTGTGTGTGTGTTTATAAGCCCATGCAAAATCATTGTTCAATTCTGCTAATGAAGAAGTGCAGCCTAAGAGTAACCAAACATGCCAGTGAGAAGCATTTATATTTGAGTCAACATGATTTTTTTGTAGTTATGTTTGAACGTCATTGTATCTGGTATTCTGGGACTCATAGCTGAGCACCCAGCAGGCAAGGGCATTCACACAGACCTACTTATCCATTGCTCTCACACAGAAGCAAAGACAGGATGAGTGTCTACATGTGGAAGGCCTGCTCGGGCAGCAGCCAGGGCTCAGCTATCTGACCTGATCACTGGGTGCAGGTCTGTTTTATTTTGTTTTCCTACTGTGTGGGCCTTTCCTTCAGGGAGAGTGAAGAGGAGGAGATATGAGAGACCCTTTCTTGTTGTCTGATAGTCTGTGTTCATAAACTATGAATGAGCAAGTATAGATAATAACACGTAGCTGGAAACCAGTTTGATGGAAGTGGAAAAAAGTGCTTGGAAAAATGACAGGAATAGCTATGGATGGTTCATTAATGCAGTGGTTTTAGGGAAAATAGACTTCGGTGGTTTATTTACCTTAACCCAAGTGCAGAGGTATCCCCTGTTTAGAAGTACCTGTCATTTAGTAAAGAAAAGATAAATCCTTTTATTTCCGCATGCTGTTATATTCCTCTTTTCGGCTTGATTACTGTGTTAGATCAAGATGTTAAGGCAGGGATGAGAGCATGATCAGGAATTTCAGTGGGTGCTATCAGGAGATGGCTGACACTTTAAAATCAGGGTGTTGGGGATAGGTCAGCAGTGGGGCAGCAGCAATAGCCCTGGTGTCTTACTGTAATCAGAGGGTAGTTTGAGTGCTAACATTATGTAATTACAGAGAGAGTGAGAAGTGGGAAGGAAGAGGACACACAGAGAGAGGGAGGAGGGGAAAGGGAAGGAGGAGAAGGCAAGGAAGAGAAAGAGGGAGAATGAGGGAGAAAGAGTAGGAGAAGAAGAGAGAGGAAGAGAGTCAGAGACAGAGAGACAGATAATTGAAGTTCTGTCTCTCAACTTTTTTTTTTATTTCCTTTTTCTTTTCTCGTAAGTATCACTTTGGTGCAAACTTGCTTATCAAAGAATGTTTTACCCACAGCATTCTTGCATCTTAATGCATGTATTGGTCACAGGGATTTAAGATACTTCTAAATGTATTTGAAAGGTCATGAACAGAGATCATTACTAATTGAACGAGCAGTAGTAGTATAGATGCTACCAGATGACTTACTGCATTTTGTTTGTGGTGGAAGAGTTACTACATAGTCTCAAGCATGTTAACCAGGTGCCCTACGACAGACCTGTAACTCCAGACTCCATAGCTTTAGTGGTTGCTCAAGAAAATATTTACAGATTGAAAGGAATCCTAAAAAGGAAAATCTGTAAGTGTGTGATAAATATGATCTCCATGGACAAATGGAAGAAAAAAAATAAAAACGACGTAACCCATGGGTTCATGGAGAAACTGTAATAATGAGATTTGTATTGCTTTGTATTATTTTCTTCTAGATACCTTTAGATGATACTTGTAAGCCATGCTAACTTTCACAAACTTAAGTTCCCTTCCCATATTCCCAGAAGGAAATTGATAATAATAATAAACCATATGATCCTGTGTTCTCTAATACACCACAATCATTGCCTTATCAAAGGCAAACAAGAAGGAAACACAAAGATGAATATGGAGGAGTTGAATGATCACAGTGGATCACATAACAAAACCAAAGACGTGGATGTAAGTGATGGGTGGGGAAGAGAGACGGGAGTAGTGGGGAGACACAGGAGTGTCCACAGAGTGGTGGAGCAGCCATTTTGATTGCCACAAAATTCCCCCTTCCTTCTTTAAAACTCAGCATTGTAAACAGAGCTGGGAATCCGCTGAGTTTCTTTTCTCATGTCAAGGCAGTTAGTTGAAAATACAGAAAAGTAATAGTACATTCAAATATGGTAATTTGTTGGCCCATGTAAAGGAAGGCCCATACATAATGGATTCAGGCACAGTTGGATCAAACTGCTGAAACAATATTGCCAGGGATATCTATCCCTACTTGGATCTGTTTTCCTCCTGGCTTTATTTCAGACATTTTCCTTTCACACCATAACATCGGAAACTTCAGGAGAACATCCTAAATTTCATCGCCTTACACTGAAACTGAGTACACAATTTCCATTTACTCCCCTAACAGACTCTGGCCTGAGAGTTACTGGTTTGGGTCAACTTGTGCCATCGGCATTTCTGAATTCAGTTTCTGAATCCCAAGGAAATGAATTACACTGATTTCCCAGGCCATATTTACATTTTTGAGTGGAATGATCAACTCCAAAAATGAAAGTTCCTAGCTTATCTCTAAGAAAAATTGGCATCCTAGCTGTCAGGCTAGGACAAAATTAACAAATAAGTAAAAGGTGGTGTTTGAAGGAGTTTTGCCGTGAGCATTGGATAAATATTCATAATCTTGAAGTCTTATGATCTTGCAGCTGAAAAATCATGCAGACATTTTAACTTAGAAGCCATATAGGAAAATGTAGCCACAGGTGAGTATGGTGTTTGCTTGAGTGTGAAACGTTTTCTCCAATACATAAGAGAAAATTCAACAGAAAGTCAAGAGTAGTGCAGTGTTTATTCCTGTGCAAATCAGTCCATTCTGCAGAATCACCTTTCCTCACAATGCACTCTACCCATAAGGTGTCTCTAACTACTTACACTCTAAAATAATAATGCTTTCACAAGCCTCTCCTGGAAGTCCCTTTCTTATGTCTTTATTTTCCTATATGATTTGGTTGACATTTGACAGTTTGTATATTACCTTATTATAGATCCTATATATTCATTTCTTCTCTGTCTTGCCCCATTAAAATATATATCCCATGAGAATCTTATTCATTTCTCACGACTCACCTAAATGATTAATAGATGTTATATAAATGATTTTTAAATGTTGAAGGAGTAGGGAATGAAAAGGTGTCTTACTCAGTGTTCGGCTGCTGTGAAGAGACACCGTGACCCAGCCACCTCTTATAAAGGAAAGCATTTGATTGTGGCTTGGTTACCATTTCAGAGGTTTAGTCCATTAGACTCAAGATGGAGAGAGTGGTGGCAGACAGGCAGACATGGTAGCTCAAAGTTCTACATCCAGGTCTGCAGGCAGCAGGGAGAGAGAGAGACTCTGGGCAAGGCTAGAGTTCCTGTCACCTCCTGCCCACCCAAAGTAACGCACTTCCTCCAACAAAGCCACACCTACTTACCCCAAGAAGACCACACCTAATCCAACAAGACCACATCTAACATTCCTTTCAAATAGCGCCATTCCCTAAACATTCAAACATATGAGCTTATGGGGGGGGGGGAGTGTTCCTACTCAAACCACCAGAAGGGTAAATTAAAAAGGAAAAAATACAATGCTTTACGTGACAAAGTTAGAGTTTCAAAAGGCCAAAATAATTCAATTCTATGTATAAATTGATAAAGGACCATTACTTCATTAATTAGTACCCTTCAAAATAGTTGTATACTATGTAATTGAAATACATATTGTAGGGACACTGTTCTGCTCATTGTATGTGCATGTGTGGAACATGTACGTGAGTGTGCTGAGGCCAGAGGAAGAAACGGGGGAATCCTCCTCTAGTCTTCTGTTCTTCCATGAGATTAGGAAAGTCTCTTACTAAATTAGAAATTCCTTGCTTGGGCTAGGCTGGCTTTTCCTGTAACTACATGTCTCCCCTTTCTCCTCAGTGGTAGGGTCTGCCCCGTGTAGCCATGCCTGGCTAAATTTTATATTCCACTGTTTTGAATGGAAATCTTCATGCTTATACACAAGCATTGATTCCCACACTTCAAACACACATATATTTTTTTAAATTAAGGAAAGGATTAACAATCATGGAACAAAATTACAAAAACACTAAATTATTATTTTGATCAGGACAGAGGTTACACTGGTATCATACCCACCATAACCTACAGTTTTGCTTTGCTTTCTATTCAACTTAATATCTAGTGATCATATTTAGAGTATATGATATCATAGTGGTTGTGTTATAGCTGACAGAAAATCAACTCAGGGTAAATTGAAATTGTGCAACTTTTGATACTCAGTCTGTGCAGGTTCATCTCTCAACAATATCTTTGGGAGAACCTAGTATTTGTCAAGCAACACCATTCCTTTCTCAGGCCATGTGAAAGAGTACAAATGAAGTTATCGCTAGTTGAAAGAAGATGAGTGAACATTATAAATCAGTGCATTCGAGTCAAATTTAAATCATTTAGGTAAATCACTAATTTGTTTTAGTCTGTGTAAAAGAAAGCTAAGCTTGCAAAAGACCTGCTCATACCTAACTCATTCTTTCCTCTGATGCTCTGCTAACACACTTGAATTTTCTCTGACATGTTGAATATGTTATCATTGAAAGTCCTACTTCTTTTCAATCAGCATGACATATGAAGCATTTGGAATACCCCTTACCTCTCTCTGTTAAACTCTCATTTGTCATGGTTTCCAGAAGAAAGAACATGTGTTTGTTTGATGGCTCATGAGTGACATCATGTGACAAACAAAAGCAGGAAAATGCCAAGGGTACCCAAACAAAATATGGCATCTAATGCACAGGTTTCTTAAGGAGGGAGATGGGGGATCAAACACAGGCGATAACACATGCTAGGCAAATGCTCTGCCAAGGAGCTCCTTCCCCTGTTGTTACCTTAAATTTGTTCCATAGTAAAGGAAGTCATTCTTTCTGGTGCTGCCAGTTTCTGTGATGGTGAAGACTAAACCCAGGCCATTGTGCACGATACCCCAGAACTCTTCTAGCCCAGACTAGCCTTAGAGTTTTGTTTTAGAGATCTGTTTTAGTTTCTCCTATATCTAAATAAAAATGAGGATATTTTCCCAATATAAAACATACAAGTTATAATTCTGTCTATCAGAAACACTTGGGACTAGAGGGAAGGATGCACAGTTATGAATCCTTGCTGCTTTTCCAAAGGACCTGAGTCCAGTTCCAAGCATCTATGTCAGGGTGTTTGTTTCACAACAGTTTGTACTTATAACTCCAGATGATTGCACACCGTCTTCTGGCCTCCATGTGCAACCTCACACACATGTGATACACTCACATGCACACAGACATACACATATAAGTAAAGCAAAGATAAATCTTGAAGAGATAAGGACACCTTCAAGAAAAAGACACCTTCTCTACCTCCAATAGGAATGTCAAACTTGGATCAGAAAATTTCACCCTTCTTGCAATTTTTTTATTTTTCTCCAAGTTCTAGACTCATTAATGCTAAGCAATTTTTGTGTTGTTCTTAAATATATGAAAGGGATATTGATTCTTCTTCTGGGTCTTTTAAGTATTTGACACCCATTTTAAGGTTTGTTTCCTTCACAAAGCCTTTGACTTCTTCTCTATTGTTTGATGTAATTTATTTTTGTTTTTGAGACTATAATAATATAAATACATAATTTCCCCCTTGTGTTTCCTCCCTTGAGATTCTCCTATATACCCCATCTTAACTGCAAGTTCATGGATATTTTTCTAATATTAATATTACATACCTATATATGTATGTATGTATATATGTTTTATGTATGTATGTATCTATCTATCTCTATCTTTCATTCTGTCTGTCTATCAATCTATCTAGATAACTGAATAGCTACTCTGTGGTGTGTGTGTGTGTGCATGTGTGTGTGTATTCTCAAATACGTAAGTAAAATCAGCTCAATCTATACAATATTCTATGTGTGTATGTTTTAAGGACTGAGCATTTGGTATTGAATAACCAACTGATGTGTTCTTTGTTCCCCCGGGAAGACTATTTCTCCTACTCTCTACAGCCCTTAGTTGCCAGTAGTTCCTTGTAGAGACTTCAGCCCCATGATCTTTGCCCTCTCCGCATTGAAATATCTCTTGGTATGATTCTTCTCCAGTTCATGCTTAGGTGATGATATTGGTAATACTTTGTGGGTGTAGCTAATGACATTCCTGAGAGACATGATCTCACAGCAAAGTGCGTTCCCTGCCACTCACAATCTTTCAATTCCCTCTCCTACAATGATCCCTGAGCCTTAGGTGTAGCAGTTGTATTGTAGATGTATCCACCAGAACAGGAATCCACAACTCTACATTTTGATTGGCGTTGGTTTCCTGTAATGGTCTTACCTGTTGCAAAGAGAAGTTTCCTTGATGAGGGAGAGGACTATGGTTATCTGTAGGTCTAAGGACAGATATTTAGAAAGTATATAAGGACTATGCTGGTTTAGTAAAGTGGTGGTTATAAGTTCTCCTCCAAAATCAATGACTTTGCTAGAGAAACCATGCCCGATATTAAATAATGTATGTTATCTTTTTAATATATACCTGCTGTCCCATTAATTTCCTAAAACCTGACCATTCAGGGGACATTCTAGATCCATATGAATTAGATGATAATGAGAACTCATTAAATGTTGCTGACGGTGATGGCCTTAATGCTTATGTTAAGAATTATGATTTGCAACCTATACTGCATGTTCTTTAGAAAGGGTCACACATTTAGAGGAAATGAGCTCAAGAAATAGTTAAGTAGTGAGAAAATTAATTTTTAAAACTAGGAATTGGTCTTCCACATTTTTATTTTCATACACTTTATATTAAAATATTTTACTAAACTATTACATGACTTATAATTCTGTGAATTTAAATATAAGAAATTAAATAATATGGTATCTGATATGTATGCCACATGTTTTATAGACCCAAATATTTTAATATAACCCTGCCATGGTACTCATATCTTTAATTTTTCCTTAACAATTTTGTTCCTATGATACTTGTTCTTAAAATATCATGTAAGATATAATTGCATGTATGCCATGGATCCCTAAATTAAAGACTATAAAAAAATTACATTATTGTTAGAATTTTTTAAGTGTTCATAGTGTGGAATGGCCCAGTTCTTTTGTGCTAAATCTTTGAAAAATTATTCATCTCCACTGAGGTAGAATCTAGTTCTCTTTCTCCTCTAATCTAACCCCTAGGGCCACTGTTATATGAACATCTTACCGTGCTAAATTGAGAAGCCAATGCTTGTTGTTTTGTGTGTACCCTATTTAGGCCATCAGCAGACAAAATGGAAATTGTATTGTAACCCACAGTGTGGTCCACAGGGGAAATGAGGGGCTGATAAGTACATATCCAGTACACTTACTCTAAGTGATAATTAAAACCAGAGCCCAGAAACACAGAAGGAGCCATGGAATAAAACTGTCAATCTAAAGAGAAAAAAAAGTAAAGAAACAAAAAATATCAAATTGAAAAATCTCTCATAATTTCTCTGCAAACAGCAGTTTCGGGCAACTTTATCAAAGTCCCTCCTCTGCACCCTGGATACAGCTTAGAAGAGTTTTAAACACAGAAAGAATTATATTTGTCACGCCTGGCATCCTGCTAGTGTTTGGACGCTGTGGGCTCTCTATTACCTTTTGAGATGAAACACAGAGTCAAAGATCAAGGATAAGGGAGGCTTATGTCTCACATTAATACCTTAGTAAGCTAACGTGGTTATCTGTTTTTCAGTGCAAAATGGCATTCTTTTTTTTTTTGTGAGAATTGTTTCTTATTTCAAATGCTTATTATCGCAACACAATCTAATGTGCTCTGCTAAAACCAGGCTTTACATAAGGTACACAGAAGTGTTAGCATTCCCTGCCTCTGCACTGAGTGTTCTACTTGAAGAATAATTTTTTAACTGAACTGTGAACATCAAGGGAATTTATAAACACCAACTTAAGCTAATCATCATGACCTCTCGACAGGGTTTTGTTTTGTCTTAACTGCTTTCAAACAGTTATTATAGTAACTCAACACCATACCCGCTGTAAGTATATTCAAAAACACGTCGACTACCAAAAACATTTTAAAGTTAAAAATCAAGAAATGTTTTTCTTTGGGTTCTCCTTCTTATTTAGCTTCTCTAAGAACCAAAGAAAAACATATAGGCATCCTCCTGAATATTAACCTTCATCAGGCGATGAAAGAAGACAGAGACAGAGACCCACATTGGAGCACGGACTGAAATCTCAAGGTCCAAATCAGGAGCAGAAGGAGAGCGAACATGAGCAAGGAACGCAGGACCGCGAGGGGTGCACCCACACTGGGACAATGGAGATGATCTATCGGGAACTCACCAAGGCCAGCTGGCCTGGGTCTGAAAAAGCCTGGGTTAAAACAGGTCTCGCTGAACATAGCGGACAAGGAGGACTACTGAGACCTCAAGAACAATGGCAACGGGTTTTTGATTCTACTGGACCTATTGGTTTCGTGGGAGCCTAGGCAGTTTCGTGGATGCTCACCTTACTAGACCTGGATGGAGGNTGGGCTGACGAAAGAGGGGGACTTGATTGGGGGAGGGGGAGGGAAAGGGGAGGCGGAGGTGGGGAAGAGACAGAAATATCTAATAAATAAATGAAAAAAAAATCAAGAAATGTGGGGAGGCGAAAGCTGGAGAGATGGCTCAGCAATCAAGAGCACTGATTGCTCTCCCAGAGGACCTAGGTTCAATTCCCAGCACCCTCATGGCAGCTAACAATAGTCTATGTGTGTCCAGTTCCAGGGGATCTGACATCTTCACACCAATGCACATAAAAATAAAGTTAAGCAGACTAGACTCCCACTTCCTAGACCTGGATGGAGGGGGGAGGACCTTGGACTTCCCACAGGTCAGGGAACCCTGACTGCAGTTTGGACTGGAGAGGGAGGGGGGAAGCAGATGGGGGTAGGGGAATGGGGGGAGGGGGAAGGAATTGGGAGGAGGTGGAAATTTTTAAGTAAAAGTAAAAAAAAAAATAAAAATAAAAAATAAAGTTAAATAAATGGTATATATTTTTTAAAAAATCAAGAATTCTTTTGGATTTGTTGTTCAGAGTTCAAATTTCATTCCACCCTTCACTGAGTGACCTGTGCCAGCCTACTTAACTTCTCTACATTTCAGTTTCTTCTCTGCTTGTAAAGGGGAACAAGATAGTACTCAGCCTTAGATGGTCTGTAAAATTTAAATGTGTAGAAACTTGGCATGCAACACAGTGATGTGGTACTTTCCTAGGATGGGCAAAACCTGGTTCACTCTGCTACAGGGAAGTGGATGTGGTCAAAACAATACACAGCAGCTTACTGGTTACCAAGTAAGGGCTCAGTACCTGGCAGGTGCGCCTATGTCCAACTGTGAGATGGTCAAGAAACTACTAGAACAAATCATGCAGCTAATGAAAGTAGACTCCAGTCCAAAACAAATCTGAATCAAATTAGAGTGTAATAAAATGTCTTTTCTATACATTTATGGATGGTTATTATATATATTTACTATTTAATTTCTTCAGAATTTATATTATTAGAGCCAGGGGTCCTCAAACACACCTATGATCTCTGAACTATGGAGGTAGAGATGGTAGAATTTGACAGCCAGCCTTGTTGAATTAATGAGAACTTCTTGTCAAGCAAATGAATAAAATAATGGATAAATAAATAAAACTCTTTTTACACTGTCACATGAGGTAAAATATTTGAAAATATTGTAAGTGCTTGCAAGAGTCCAAAATGGATAAATTCCTCCTTTGAGAAACTGTTAATTTTCAAGATACATAAAATCATATTTATTACTATTATCAGAAAGAAAGAAAGAAAGAAAGAAAGAAAGAAAGAAAGAAAGAAAGAAAGAGAGGAGAGATAATAACTGAACAGCGGGTAAAAGAGAGAAAAACAGGAAGAGAGAAAAGAGAAAGAGGAGGGAGGACAGGAAACACAAAGTCCAGAAAAGAAAGAACAGAAGTGGAAAAGGGAAAGAGAGACAACGAAGGAAAGAGAAGGAACACGGAAGACAAAAAAAAAAAAGCAAGCATGGGTGGAGAGGAGGAAAGGGTGGGGAGGGAATGTGATAGGCAGGACTATGTCACACTCCTAAGGCACCTCTGAAATGAAAGGTTTTAAAAGGACATAAACGAAACCTTCAGTGTTCAACTTCCTTGGTACAATCTAGGCAGCAGCAGCAGCAGCAGCATCCTAACATAGGAGAGTTTCAAAACACCACAGAAGCACTGATGCTATCTGCCACCGAGCACATACTGTTTGAAAAATCTCCTCTTCCACACTGAAAATGAAAAGACAGAGCAGCAATAAAGACCAGCAGGACAGCTGTGAGCATGACAGGAAGTTTTCCATGCACACCCACGTTGTAAACAAAAAACCTTATTATCACCACTCCAATATATGATCATACTTTGGCTCACACATTCACAGCCCATTTGCTGTACAGGTCTCTAATCAGGAGCCACATACATTAGATGTTCCTTTCAGTCTTCTGGCACTCGACCAGATGTGAAGTATGTCTTAGCTTGGTTTTCTAGATAGCCCCAGCACACGCCAGCGTGGTGAGGTGGTGTGAGATATTTGTAAACCAGGCAATATCATAAATATGCTGCATACTTGCTGTGCATTTTTAAGTCCAAAGAATAGGAAATGAGAAATAACAATAAACGCATGCAAGGTGCCATATAGCATATCGCATGCTTTACTTACGTTATACTCTTCAATTCTCCCCTAGACACACTTGGAATCTAGCACGTTACATTTATTATAGAATTACAAGACTTGCCTAAGGTAATAGGTGTATTTACACTTGTGTGTGTGGGGGATGTTGGTGTTATTAGTAAGGCCTGAAAACCAGGTGTGTCTGAAGCCCAGCCTTACTTTTCCTTAAACATGTTGCTTCCAGCCCAGAGTTGTATATATTTTGGGGACTGTCTGACTTAGTACACATATGCTTCATTCCCAGAAAAGCATATTTTAAATTATAAATAAATGTCTTGTTTCTAGGTAATGCCATACATTTCATGTAGGTGTTTTATGATTAAAAAAAATTCACCCAAAATTTATAAATCACAGCACTTTTGTTTGACGTAGTAAGCAGTAGCAGTAGAACTTCTAAAAATGACAGTATCATTGAAATTAATGTTTAAAATTAGTGTCTCCAAGGAGGGGAACATAGGTGAAGCCATATGTAAATGGATACACACTTTTAAATATTTAACCTCTTTAAATATTAAGTAAACAGAATGATTTCATTAAAAAAGTAATAACCCAAATATGATCACATTCTGGCATGCAAAAACATTGTGGGACTCCTGTGTAAGTGTTGGACTTGAGCCCAAGAAGCGACATTTGAAGATGTCAATCAATGGCAGTCTACACAGACACCATAATGGAAAGATTCTCTTGTCAGTCCTTATAGTTAATGTGACAACAGATACTGAGGCGTGGAGAGGTGGCAATACTTTAACATGGTTATTAATGCACAGTACTTGAATTATGGTTTAAAGATATGGGACACACCTCTTTTAAACCACCATAGCACTTGCTTTACATTGATCTCTATTTCTACTTCCTTAAGTACCTTTTGAGTAATATTGAGAACTTGAGACGATGTAATGTCATTTTGGGGACCTGCTGTCAGTAGTTCATGGCAGACCAGATATGGGAGAAATATTTTTGTGTATAGCCATGACATTCTATAGCAAAAGAACATTTTCAAATGTAACTTCCCAGTAATATAAAAATAGCATCGGAATCTAATGAAATAAATAATCTTAATAGGCCTCCTAACATGTCTTTAAAATAATGATCCTAGGCACTGGGAAGAAACAGAAACAATAATTTTGTCATTTATTTCAATAATTGTTTTGATTTTCTTTTTCGACCTCTACATGGCTAGCTAATGAAGTTAGTGATTTGGGGTCTAGACAAATATTTCTGCTTGTCTTACTTTAGATGACTAAAATAACTTTCTTTGCATTGTATTTTGTGGAATTACTGAAATAAAGCCTCTATTATCTGTGCCAGCCTAAAAATGCCAACCAACACCTTGTTATGATGTGCATGGTCTTCTTGGGGATGATGGACAGTCAGCATGAGCTTGGTCTTCTTGGGGATAATGGACAGTCAGCATGAGTGTGGTCTTCTTGGGAATGGTGGGCTGTTAGCATGAGCATTCTTGGGGAATATGGGCAGTCAGTAGGAGCATCATCTTCATGAGAATGGTGGGCAGTTAGTTTGAAAATCACAGACTACCTGTTGATTGGTTTCAAGCTGTTTTTCTACCAATATCTACTTAGCCATGTTTTCAAAATCTTATGTAGACTCCCATGTGTCCTTTTCTCTTTTAAACTATTTGTCCTCTTTAATCTTGACAACCTTGTAAAGAGGAATCAAGATTAGAGAAGATTTAAAAGTCCCACATAGAAATTCTGATTGTTTTGATAAAAATGAATTTTCCATAAATATTACTGGAAAAAGTGATGGGGCAGGAGATTTCTCCAGTAGAGAGCCAAGATTCAAAAACAAGAGTTCATAGTTGCTTATTAATTGGCTTATTCCATAGTATTAGATGCTACGTATCTGACACATATATCTGCTCTACCAGAGACTTATCAGGGCTGTGATCTTAATGACTACTTGTCCACTGATGTATGCTTCCCAGCACTGCTATGATGAGCATCTTATACCTTGTTCAACAGAAAAAAAAAACCTGGTGTAACTATAGACCTTTACTGTCCTTCATTTTCCAATCTTCTCTCTATTAGATGAAATCGACTGGTACATTATCTAAATTTAATCCTACATTTAATATATTTTTAGAAATGCTTTTATCTGAAATCGTAATTTCCATTTCTTAGTACATCACTTTAAAATACACACGTGAAGGCTTCTTTTTAAGTGTGAATGATTGATAGTTAGATAATGAAGTCTATTCACTATTTATGATACATGCAACACCCATTTCAGGTGAGAGCGGTTAAACTTGTACAACGTCTTTAGGAAAACACTCTTGTGTTTGGTCCATATCTGTTGGATTTCATTCTTTCAAAGAAAACATTTCACATACAATGCACAGCAATTTCCAGAAGACACACCCATTATGTTCAGGGCCATTGTATACTTCAGAGACTGTTGTCAAATGTCATACAGTTCATATGGTTCCTGAAAGCTAAGAGAGTTATGAAAGCTTCAAGTTTATCTTGAGTGTATTTTCTGTGGGCAGGTAAAGCATGGATTGAGTGTTTGGAGGAGAACTGGTAGTCAGACTTTAAAAACTGTATTTCAATGTAGATGGAAACCTATTTTCTAAATCCTCATCATTCAGTGTGAAAGATGTTTTGGTCTTATTTATATATTTCCTTTTTATATAACTTATTTATATAAAATTCCTAAAACAAAATATAGCACTGTTTTCAAATTGCTTAGCATTTGTCACTTACCAAAAACCCAAACAAACTTCATAAGAACCTCTTTGTCCTCATAGCCAGCCTTTGCCTAATGACTGTTGTAATAATTGTGAAGCATCACACCAGGGACAAGAAAGGAAGAATATAAATATGGTTTTAGAGTCTTTGGAAATGGAGTTGGGTTAAAATTAGATGATTTGTGACTTAATATTTTTAGTGTTGGGTGGTAGACACAGCTACGCAAAGCACTCATAGTGGGTACGGCAGGGCTAGGGAGATGACTCCATGGGTAAAAGCACTTCCTGTGAAAACAAGGATGTGAGCTCAAATCCCCAGCACTCGTGCAAAAGCTGTTCATAGGAGCATATGCCTGCAACTCCAGCACTGGAGTCTGGGGAAATCAATATGTCCAAGTTTCCCACTGCTACCTGGCCTTGCCAAAATGGTAAGTTTCAGGTTCAGTGAGAAAATCTGTCTCAATAAAATGAGGGGATGGATAGGTAAAGTAAGATACCTAATGTGTTCTTCTGGCCTCCATGTGTCTGCACTCGGGTACATGCACTTGCATATACACAAATGCTTATACACACACACACACACACACACACACACACTTAGAAATTCTAATGTTTTTACATTCTTGAAGCCCCTGAAAAAAACAATGAAGTCTACTCAATTTCTTCTTTCTGGGTAAGAATATTCTAAAATAGTAAAGATATGTTAATGATACAATTAGCTATGGGGTACATGTAGCTTTGGTTCCCAGTTAAAAATAGTGACTTCAATATCAGCCAATTATTATGGCATATATATA